>NC_088243.1:38031768-38221768 GCF_036934945.1 Oncorhynchus masou masou
GCTGCGGAGAAGTGGACTCTCAATTCTTGTATTTGCAATCAGAGGAAAACTCTACGAGTCACAGTGGAGAAGGTCTGCGTTATTCCACTGCTAGGAGGGAGAGCCGGAGAGAGCTGAGAGAAGGATGGAGGGAATGGGAAGGAAAAGGGATGGAGAGAGAGGGGAGTGGAGTGGAGTCCAACTCCCAGCTCTGTCGTGTAGAGCATGATGGGGGGCCCGGGTCAGTTTGTACACTCCTCTTCTTCTCCTCTCATCTTCATTTTCCCCTCTTCTGCTTTTCACCTCTCAGGTTTTGAGTGGAAGATAGACGAGACCAGGTCCCAGAAAGAGAGAGAGATGTGTGAACACAGAGGTAGATAGAGAACGGGAGAGAGTCTTCTGTGGCATAGTGAGTTATGGGTGTTTCTGTGATTGACAGCACTACAGAGGTTGTAATAAAGCTCAGCCCCAGGAAAGTGTGTGTGTGTGTGTGTTTTATTTGTCACCTCCAGGCCTCTTGTCTACTTTGACAGGTTTTGACAGATATCAGGTTATTGACCAAATATCACTCTCTCATATGCATACACTCCTACCCAAGATTGTTGTCCATCAGTTTAGCCCGACTGTGTGTGTGTGTGGCTTAAACCGTAAGACATTTTGGTATGGCATTGAATATCGGGGTCAACGTGCCAATGTGGGCTGGTCCATTTGTACAACAGCGCTACAACCGGTCAATTTTAATTTTATTTTACCAGGCAAGTCAGTTAAGAACAAATTCTTATTTTCAATGACAGCCTGGGAACAGTGGGTTAACTGCCTGTTCAGGGGCAGAACGACAGATTTGTACCTTGTCAGCTCGGGGATTTGAACTTGCAACCTTCCGGTTACTAGTCCAACGCACTAACCACTAGGCTACACTGCCGCAATGTGCCGCAATGTGTCTATGTAGCTGTTATGAGGAAGCTAGCTAGTGAGCACTAGATGACAAACTGGGGGAATGATAAAGGACTCCTTTTCCCATGACACCTCATGTCAATCCTCTGCTTTTCAGTGAACGACATCAGAATCATTGAGACTCGTGTAGTTTTCTAGCTAGTTTCGTTGTCAGAGAGCCCGATCATTGAGATGAATATTGATACTGATATTTTTTTATATATGCCTGAGGAGGAGCTATAGGCCTGTTTAGAGAATAGACACGTGTATACACACACACACACACACACACACACACACACACACACACACACAGTGCTTTGACTGTTGTTTTTGCACTGATTGCTTTCTCAGTGGCAGATCAACACAGTAGAGGTATTGTGTTTTGAGTTTCTCTATTTCTCTTCATCTCCATACCTTTTCAAATGTCTTTTCTCTCAGTCTGGTCTCCCCATCTTTTCAAATGTCTTTTCTCTCAGTCTGGTCTCCCCATCTTTTCAAATGTATTTTCTCTCAGTCTGGTCTCCCCCTTTTCAAATGTCTTTTCTCTCAGTCTGGTCCCCCCCTTTTCAAATGTCTTTTCGCTCAGTCTGGTCTCCCCCCTTTTCAAATATCTTTTCTATGTCTGGTCTCCCCATCTTTTCAAATATCTTTTCTATGTCTGGTCTCCCCATCTTTTCAAATATCTTTTCTATGTCTGGTCTCCCCATCTTTTCAAATATCTTTTCTATGTCTGGTCTCCCCACCTTTTCAAATGTCTTTTCTATGTCTGGTCTCCCCACCTTTTCAAATATCTTTTCTATGTCTGGTCTCCCCACCTTTTCAAATGTCTTTTCTATGTCTGGTCTCCCCACCTTTTCAGGTCTATTTTCTCTCAGTCCAGTCTCCCTACCTTTTCAAATGTCTTTTCTATGTCTGGTCTCCCCACCTTTTCAAATATCTTTTCTATGTCTGGTCTCCCCACCTTTTCAAATATCTTTTCTATGTCTGGTCTCCCCACCTTTTCAAATATCTTTTCTATGTCTGGTCTCCCCACCTTTTCAAATGTCTTTTCTATGTCTGGTCTCCCCACCTTTTCAGGTCTATTTTCTCTCAGTCCAGTCTCCCTACCTTTTCAAATGTCTTTTCTCTCAGTCTGGTCTCCCCCACCTTTTCAAATATCTTTTCTATGTCTGGTCTCCCCACCTTTTCAGGTCTATTTTCTCTCAGTCCAGTCTCCCTACCTTTTCAAATGTCTTTTCTCTCAGTCTGGTCTCCCCCACCTTTTCAAATATCTTTTCTATGTCTGGTCTCCCCACCTTTTCAGGTCTATTTTCTCTCAGTCCAGTCTCCCTACCTTTTCAAATGTCTTTTCTCTCAGTCTGGTCTCCCCCACCTTTTCAAATATCTTTTCTATGTCTGGTCTCCCCACCTTTTCAGGTCTATTTTCTCTCTGTCTGGTCTCCCCACCTTTTCAAATGTCTTTTCTATGTCTGGTCTCCCCACCTTTTCAAGTCTATTTTCTCTCAGTCTGGTCTCCCTACCTTTTCAAATGTCTTTTCTTTGAAACAGTGTTTCAAACAGCTCAGTATGTAGATCAACATTGTGTCTGTGTCTTTAGGCTTTGAAAAGACTTGCCTTTGTTACTGATATTAGGACTCAGGGACTTCAGTACAGCATGTTACTGATATTAGGACTCAGGGACTTCAGTACAGCATGTTACTGATATTAGGACTCAGGGACTTCAGTACAGCATGTTACTGATATTAGGACTCAGGAACTTCAGTACAGCATGTTACTGATATTAGGACTCAGGAACCTCAGTACAGCATGTTACTGATATTAGGACTCGGGGACTTCAGTACAGCATGTTACTGATATTAGGACTCAGGAACTTCAGTACAGCATGTTACTGATATTAGGACTCAGGAACTTCAGTACAGCATGTTACTGATATTAGGACTCAGGGACTTCAGTACAGCATGTTACTGGCAGTATCATGCACCGTGTCTGTGAGTCTCTCTAAAGTTTGAAGTCGACATTCTTCCCTCTTCTCTCTTTTGCGCTTGTTCTTTCTCTCACACGAATACACACACACAGTTTGAAACACAGAACTGGTTCGGATAGACAGGAAACAGATAGTGAGTTAGACAAGAACCAGACCTGAAGGAATGACAGAGGAGGAATATGCGTTCATATCCATAGATGGACAGCAGACACACATGAACAGGATATGTTTCTGGGTGACACACACACACACACACACACACACACACACACACACACACACACACACACACACACACACACACACACACACACACACACACACACACACACACACACACACACACACACACACTCTCTTTGTATTTGAGTCTCTAAAGACACAAGCAGACATACTCCCCTCCGCTCCTTCACTCTTGTCTGTCTCCGGACGGCAGCAGTGTGTCTTCATTATAAACTCACTGACACACTCTTTAAACAATCTCACTCGGAGCCATTTTCTCCTTATTTGGCAGACAGCATGAAGAGAGAGAGATTGGACAGTACCTGCAGACATTTCTATATTTCTTCTATTACCTCCATCTGTTCTGTCTTTGATCTACATATCCTATTTCTGTTATGAGGGATGACAGCCAGGCAGCGCCAAGTCTCGTTTTACTGCAGTGGGATCATTTCAATCGGGTTTCTTTATTTTATTTTATTTTAAACCTGTGGCCGTGGGAGTGTTGTCAGTATCTGAACAATGGTGTAGGCATGTGACTAATTTGTTCCGTGTTCTTTTTCTGCAGCTCACATGTAATTGTTTCACCATCAGCGACGGGGAGCTACAAGAGATCGGAGTGGGACTCTACCCCAGGTAAGACAGACACACACACACTCACACAGCAACATACAGTGCTTCCTGACAAAGCCTGGTGTTATAGTTGCATGTAATTACCAGAGTGCAGTGTTTAGTGGTTAGATCCTGACGTGTTAGGGCCTATCATTGGCTCTTAATGGGGGGGGGGGTGTCACCATTAACCCCTTACACTTGTGGGAATTGGCCTATATGGATGCGGGGCTAAATTGAATTCTAATTGAATTCTTGCAGAACACATGTGAAATGCATATGCATAACCATGGTAGCAATTAGGGAACAGTTTGGAGATAATGGGAAAAATATCAGACTAAAGGTGAGGGCACAACAGTTCACCTGACAAGACTGAATCCAAACATTACGCTGTTGATTTTATCTGCATTTGACATTTACTGTACTTTTCGCCACATTTGTTGATAACAAAATCTGATAATACTCTGGATACATTCAGAAAGAGGATAATCATATTCTTGGGGTAGGTGCAACATAAGACAAAAAAAAGGTTTAACGGGTGTTTCCAAGGGGCCACACACTTCTCCAAAGTGTGCCTGTTCCTATGTCATTTCAATTTGACTCAAAGAAGAGTCCTCAACTACAAGGTGCTTTTTTGAGCTCTTCTAGCTGTGCCGTGGAGGAACTAGATCCTTCAATCCTCTGCCTTTACACAATTACAGTTGTTGTTTACGCAATCCAAAAATGGATAAATCGCAATCTGGGTCAGGTGGGCATCATTTAAAAGCTTGTTCAATTACCTCGTCTCTAGGATGAACACATTATACTCAAATCTGTCTCTCCATCATCGGTCTCTCTCGTTCTCTGTCTGTCTGTCTCTCTGTCTCTCGCTCTCGCTCTCTCTCGCTCTCTCTCTCTCTCTCTCTCTCTCTCTCTCTCTCTTGCTCTCTCCATCGCTAGACCTCGCTCTCACTCTCGCTCTCTCTCTTTGCTCTCTCTCTCTTTGCTCTCTCTCTCTTTGCTCTCTCTCTCTCTCTCTCTCTCTCTCTTGCTCTCTCTCTCGCTCTCTGCTTCATGACTGACAACTGACCGCTCAGTAAGAGAGGGTGAGAGAGAGAGAGAGAGCGAGAGTGATGAATGGTTGTTAAATGATATGTTTTTCAGTGTTGACATGTCAGATAATTATGTAGTTCAGACACAGGCGCTAGGAAGGTGCATTCTGTCCCACGGGGAGGGAGAGAGGAAGAGGGGGAGAAGGTTGTGAGAGAAAAAAAGAGAAGTGATAGGTGTGTGTGTTATTGTCAGTGAACTAATCCATTGCGGAGGCCTAGTCTAAAAGCCAATTCATGCTTGATTCTAAAATGTGGTCGGAGGCTTCATATAGAGTGTGTGACGCAATTGCGGAGCCTGCAGAGGCATACAGAGGCTAAATCCAGCTCTGTGCCACAGCGCCATTCGCCTCCCAAATGTTGTAACAATGCAGAGGGCTCTGTATAGCTCCACATTGACGTGATTGTTTTTACGTCCATTTAGAATGACAATAGTTACTCAATGTATTTGAAACATCTTTCCAGCTTTCTCCCTTTCAATAACCACTCAGCGTGAATGGGGAAAAATGTCATGCTCTGATCCAGTGGAAACGTCATTAAATAGGCTTCTTATTAGTGCTTGACTTAGAGAATATTTTATGCAATGTTGCAAAATCGCTAGTGCAAGCTTCGGGGCTGAACCCAACTTAATAGTTGATACAATGTTTCAAGTTGGTTGCAGACAGGCCATGTGTTGCCATGTGTTTGGCTTTATGTAGGCTATTTTTACATAGTTGTCAATGGCAATAGAAGTTACTTTTTAGGTTTGTATCATTTTCATTTAGATTTGGATAGAATTGTCATGAACTGCATGGCAACGATTTGGAGATATGAAGACATTATTATAAAGGAAATTAAACTGTTTCACGAAAATGTGCGTGTCAAAACCATAACTGGCATGCAGATTACCATCAACTTCAGGAGAGTAATGGCAGAATCTGTGAAAGCCAGCAGGAGAGCGGGAGGACAATAGCTGGTTATCTAAATCTCTGGCGCCCTCTTGAGGCATCAAACCATAAGCTTAAAGCATCAGACAAGCTAAATGAACATAAATAATTTTATTAAAACACATAGGGTGTGTCTATATATGGAAAAATACATGTATAAACATTTTCAAGCAATCAATTGATCGAAAGAACAGACGACTTTCTGTCAACCAATATTTTTTTTTAGTACGGCACAGCCCTCGTGTGCGCACATGGATGCGTGCACTGTAGAATATGCTGACTTGGGCGTGGCTTATGTTTGAGTGGAGGAGAGGAGTGGTTTTCTAAAGCAGTTACACACACACACACACACACACACAGGACAGCATAGTGGTATTCTGAAGCGTGGTTCAGGCTAATCCCACTGTTCAGGTCTGATGAATATGAGGGATCAGGGCTGTCGCAACGCGTCATGTTATACTGACTACACACACACACACACACACTGTGTGCATACATCAAAAGACACACATCGCGTACACATTCACACAGATCACAGACACACACTGCGTACACACACACACACACACACACACACACACAGAGGGTTCTGCAGGTAGTCTCGAACCCTGGTTGTATATCTGGCTAAGGCAGCTTGTCAGATGGTCTGAGAGGGTTTAGCACGACTTAGCCAGGCCTTCCTACACTGCTAACACCGCTGTGTGTGTGTGTGTGTGTGTGTGTGTGTGTGTGTGTGTGTGTGTGTGTGTGTGTGTGTGTGTGTGTGTGTGTGTGTGTGTGTGCGCGCGCGTGTGTGTGTTTGAGTGAACACATCTATAAAAGATGGGCTTCTACTTGACTATGCCCTGCCTATTGATATTTCTGGGTTGCCTAGCAATGGACAGTTCTTCCACCGGTTTGCAGAAGAGAGGGGGTTTCTCCTGACAAGTCTCTACCTCTATTCTTACATTCACTTTCTATTTATTTTAAATTATTTCATATCTAGGTCCTGTTTAATTTAGTATTCCCTGTAATGTGCTGGCATGTTACTGCTACAATGTTACTATGTTACTGTTACTTTCTACAATAACTTGGTCATGACAAGCTGGCTTTTTTATGGCAGTTTTGGAGCAGTGGCTTCTTCCTTGCTGAGCGGCGTTTCAGGCTATGTCGATATAGGACTCGTTTTACTGTGGATATATTTACTTTTGTACCTGTTATCTCCAGCATCTTCGCAAGGTCCTTTGCTGTTCTGGGATTGATTTGCACTTTTCACACCAAAGAACATTCATCGCTAGGAGATAGAACGCGTCTCCTTCCTGAGCGGTATGACGGCTGTGTGGTCCCATGGTGTTTATACTTGCGTACTATTGTTTGTACAGACGAACGTGGTACCTTCAGGCATTTGGAAATTGCTCCCAAGGATGAACCAAACTTGGGGCGAAGGTTCAACTTCCAACAGGACAATAACCCTAAGCACACAGCCAAGACTACGCAGCAGTGGCTTCGGGAGAAGTCTCTGAATGTCCTTGATTGGCCCAGCCAGAGCCCGGACTTGAACCCTTTTGAACATCTCTGGAGAGACCTGAAAATAGCCGTGCAGTAACTTTCCCCCTCCAACCTGACTGAGCTTGAGAGGATCTGCAGAGAAGAATGGGAAAAACTCCCCAAATACAGGTGTGCCAAGCTTGTAGTGTCATACCCAAGAAGACTCAAGGCTGTAATAGCTGCCAAAGGTGCTTCAACAGTACTGAGTAAAGGGTCTGAATACTTTTGTAAATGTCATATTTCAGTTTGACATGTTTTATAAAGTAGCAACAATTTCTAAAAAACTGTTCTTGCTTTGTCATTATGGGGTATTGTGTGTAGATTGGGGAGGAAAACATATATTTTTAGAATAAGGTTGTAACGTAACAAAAATGTGGAAAAAGTGGAGGGGTTTGAATACTTTACGAAGGCACTGTATATATATATTTCTCTGTAATATTACTTGCCACCAAGTCATTCATGAAGTTTAGCTAGCCCAGCTAGGTTTCCAATCTCCCAACCTCATAACTTGCTACCAAGAAGCCATTTCGGGCTATCAATTCAGTTATTTATACAAGCTAGCTACTACTCTATCTTAGCTGGCATGCCTGTTGGTAGACTTTAGAAAAGCCCAAAAAACAAAAACAAATCATATTCCTTTAAATCTTTTATCCAGATGTTACCAGAGATGCATATTTAGTTTATAATTTTTTTTTTTTTAAAGAACAACCAGTCAGGAGGATACAGGCAGTTCAAAAGGTATGCTTAGATATGGAGACAAATAAACACCACCCCTCAGCCATCCACATGTACTTTGTGCCCCCTCAGAGTTTTGGGGTTCCCCGGTGTGTTTTGTGTTTGCTTATGAGGTCTGATAAAGTTAGCAAACCAAAAAAGTATTGAATTAGTCTTGATCTTGAGAAGGTTGGCACACTCACCCACACACACATACACCAGATCTATTGTTTCTACAGCACTGCGTTGCAACAGATAATCGGACGTAGGCTGTACTATGCAGTCATTATTAGCATGTTTGATCAAGTTTAGCTAATTAATCCAGTTAATATGCTAATGCGGAATATCCATTTGAAAATATGTTGCGCTGTTAGATTTTTCATTGATATTCATCACATGCCTTTAATAGAACAATGCCACGGGCTTACTGACACACACACACACACACACACACACACATACACACACACACACTGAATATGATACAAGATAAGGAGCGCTTCATAGAAAGCAGAATAATGAACTGCTGCAGTCAAGCGATAGCTGACACCACACACTGCCTAATTATCTGTGTCAAGTGCTGTTGACAATACATGTATTATCTCATTTAAAGCTAGAATCCTTAATTGAAACAATAACAAAGCAAACTCTCTGCCCCTTATTTTGCTAAAAAAACAACTAAGGGATGGGGCTGGAGAAATGTAACCACTCTGAAATTCATAAAGGGCTCCATGGATGCGAGGACTGACCATCTATGATATCAAATGTATTAGGGATGGAACGATTCACCGGTACACTTCGGTCCCCTGTGCAAATGTTTAAGGTATGAGTACATATGAGCCCAAAGCAATCTAAAATGAAGCATGCATTGATCAGAAAACCAATTAAAACATTACAAATCGCAGGTTCACTAATGTTTTTTACTCCTATTGTTTTATTCAGAAAATACGTATCTGTTGTGACTGAATTGATGCATGTTCCCTTTCAGTTCAGTAGCCTATTGAACTTATATGCATGTAACTGCATATGGCTGTAGTGGGTTGAGAGCTTCAAGTTCCTTGATGTCCACATCACCAACAAACTGTCATGGTCCAAACACACTAAGACAGTTGTGAAGAAGGCACGACAAAGCCTATTCCCCCTCAGGAGACATGGGTCCCTCAGATCCTCAAAAGTTTCTGCAGCTGCACCATCGAGAGCATCCTGACTGGTTGCATCACTGCCTGGTATGGCAACTGCTCGGCCTCCGACTGCAAGGCACTACAGTGGGTAGTGCGTACGGCCCAGTACATCACTGTGGCCAAGCTTCCTGCCACCCAGGATTTCTATATCAGGCGGTGTCAGAGGAAGGCCCAAAAGATTGTCAGAGACTCCAGCCACCCTAGTCATAGACTGTTCTCTCTGCTACTGCACAGCAAGCGGTACCGGAGCGTCAAGTCGAGGTCCAAAAGGCTTCTTAACAGCTTCTAGCCCCAAGTCATAACACTCCTGAACAGCTAATCAAAGGGCTACCCAAACCCCTCTTTTACGCTGCTGCTACTCTCTGTTTATAATCTATGCATAGTCACTTTAACTCTACCGACATGTACAAATTACCTCAACTAACTGGTTCCCCCGCACATTGACTGTGTACCTGTACACCCTGTATATAGCCTCCACATTGACTCTGTACCGTAACACCCTGTATATAGCCTCCACGTTGACTCTGTACCGGTACACCCTGTATATAGCCTCCACATTGACTCTGTACCGGTACACCCTGTATATAGCCCCCACATTGATTCTGTACCGGTACACCCTGTATATAGCCTCCACTTTGACTCTGTACCGGTACACCCTGTATATAGCCTCCACATTGACTCTGTACCGGTACACCCTGTATATAGCCCCCACATTGACTCTGTACCGGTACACCCTGTATATAGCCTCCACATTGACTCTGTACCGGTACACTCTGTATATAGCCTCCACATTGACTCTGTACCGGTACCCCCTGTATATAGCCTCCACATTGACTCTGTACCGTAACACCCTGTACATAGCCTCCGCATTGACTCTGTACCGTAACACCCTGTTTATAGCCTCCACATTGACTCTGTACCGGTACACCCTGTACATAGCCTCCGCATTGACTCTGTACCGTAACACCCTGTTTATAGCCTCCACATTGACTCTGTACCGGTACACCCTGTACATAGCCTCCACATTGACTCTGTACCGTAACACCCTGTATATAGCCTCCACATTGACTCTGTACCGTAACACCCTGTATATAGCCTCCACATTGACTCTGTACCGTAACACCCTGTATATAGCCTCCACATTGACTCTGTACCGGTACCCCCTGTATATAGCCTCCACATTGACTCTGTACCGGTACACCCTGTATATAGCCTCCACATTGACTCTGTACCGTAACACCCTGTATATAGCCTCCACATTGACTCTGTACCGTAACACCCTGTATATAGCCTCCACATTGACTCTGTACTGTAACACCCTGTACGGGGGCGGCAGTGTAGCCTAGTGGCTAGAGCGTTGGACTAGCAACTGGAAGGTTACGAGCTCAAACCCCCGAACTGACAAGGTACAAATCTGTCGTTCTGCCCTGAACAGGCAGTTAACCCACTGTTCCCAGGCCGTCATTGAAAATAAGAATTTGTTCTTAACTGACTTGCCTGGTTAAATAAAGGAAAAATAAAATAAATATAGCCTCCACATTGACTCTGTACCGTAACACCCTGTATATAGCCTCACTTGTTATTTTACTGCTGCTTTTTAATTATTTGTTACTTTTATTTTATATTTTATTGTTATCTATTAGCTCTGGATAAGAGCGTCTGCCAAATGACTTAAATGTAAATGTAAATGTTTTACTTAACACTTTTTTTCTTAACTTCTTAAAGCATTGTTTGTTAAGGGGTTGTTGGTTAACATAAGTATTCCACTGTAAGGTATTTGGCGTATAAAAATTGATTTGATATTTCCGATATATTTCTTTTATATACGGAAGTTTACATACACTTAGTTTGGAGTTATTAAAACTAGTTATGGCAAGTCGGTTAGGAAATCTACTTTATGCATGACACAAGTAATTTTTCCAACAATTCTTTACAGACAGATTATTTCGCTTATAATTCACTGTATCACAATTTCAGTGAGTCAGAAGTGTATATACACTAAGTTGGCTGTGCCTTTAAACAGCTTGGAAAATTCCAGAAAATGGTGTCATGGCTTTAGAAGCTTCTGGTAGGCTAATTGACATCATTTGAGTCAATTGGAGGTGTACCTGTGGATGTATTTCAAGGACTACCTTCAAACTCAGTACCTCTTTGCTTAACATCATGGAAAAATCAAAATAAATCAGCCAAGACTTCAGAAAAACAATTGTAGACCTCCACAAGTCTGGTACATCATTGGGAGCAATTTCCAGGTACACAAGTATCTATTTCCACAGTAAAACGAGTCCTATATCGACCTGAAAAGCCGCTCAGCAAGGAAGAAGCCATTGCTCCAAAACCGCCATAAAAAAAGCCAGACTACGGTTTGCAAATGCACATGGGGACAAAGATTGTTAGAAATAACAAAATTAGAATACCCACCCTAGTCACACCCTGACCTAACCAAAATACAGAATAAAAAGGCTCTCTAATGTAGCAAAATGTGGAAAAAGTCAAGGGGTCTGAACACTTTCTTCGTGCACTGTATGAGTCCCTGATGCCCAAAGTGCGGGAAGCACAGCTGTGTGCGCAAACGAGAGGCCTGTTCTGATAGGCTATTTGTAAATATTGCACCTTCAGCATTCAGATGCTTGTAAAATGGCATTCCCAATGTCAAATAATAGGCTTTACTTGTTGAGTGACAATGTAATTTGCTGGGTAATTGTTCCCAAATGCGCTGTAGAAAATGGTGTTATACACTGTAGCGGTGCGTGGGTTAAATAACAGGGGAGGCCAAGCCCCCGCCCCCAAAAAAGCCATATTGCAACCTATGTGTTGTGATAATTGCATTGTTTGCTCTATAACCTGTTAGCTATAAATGCCTTTGTTAGGCCTAAAGGCCAAGACATTAAGATAGTGGTAGAATAAATTGAACCACAACTTTATGTTTTATGTTTTGTGCGCGTGTGTGTTTGTGTTTGTGCGCGCATTTCGTGCAAGTAGGAAAAACCTGTTGACTCACCCTACTTGTAGAGAAATGCCAATGCCATCCTCCTCTCTTTCATGTTGATGACACACTGTCATACAGTACACAGTTTTAGTTTTTGTTGTCAAAGGCTACCTGGCTAAAATGCTTGCTCGCTAGCCTAATTTCCATTCATGGGCAAAGTTAGTTAGTTAACATTAGCCTTCTACTCCTAGCTACATGTTGAACTTCCATCCTCTCAGGCCAGGGGCACAACAATGTATGAATTAATGGTTGGATCAGAATCACCGTTATAATCATTGGCCAGTACAGAGAATTAAGTAAAACCATGAGTCCAAATCCCTATCTCCATCCATTGCAGCCAGCTGGTTTCTCCACGCATCGCGCCAACAGAAACAAACATCTTTCTGGTAAGAAGAGGGGCGGGGGCGTATGCCTTATGATTAACGAGACGTGGTGTGATCACAACAACATACAGGAACTCAAGTCCTTCATTTCACATTTCACAAAACTAAGGAGATGATTGTGGACTTCAGGAAACAGCAGAGGGAACACCCCCCTATCCACATCGATGGAACAGTAGTGGAGAGGGTAGTAAGTTTTAAGTTCCTCGGCATACACATCACAGACAAACTGAATTGGTCCACCCACACAGACAGCATCGTGTAGAAGGCACAGCAGCGCCTCTTCAACCTCAGGAGGCTGAAGAAATTTGGCTTGTCACCAAAAGCACTCACAAACTTCTACAGATGCACAATCGAGAGCATCCTGGCGGGCTGTATCACTGCCTGGTACGGCAACTGCTCCGCCCACAACCGTAAGGCTCTCCAGAGGGTAGTGAGGTCTGCACAATGCATCACCGGGGCAAACTACCTGCCCTCCTGGACACCTACATCACCTGATGTCACAGGAAGGCCATAAAGATCATAAAGGACAACAACCACCCGAGCCACTGCCTGTTCACCCCGCTATCATCCAGAAGACGAGGTCAGTACAGGTGCATCAAAGCTGGGACCGAGAGACTGAAAAACAGCTTCTATCTCAAGGCCATCAGACTGTTAAACAGCCACCACTAACATTGAGTGGCTGCTGCCAACACACTGACTCAACTCCAGCCACTTTAATAATGGGAATTGATGGGAAATGATGTAAAATATATCACTAGCCACTTTAAACAATGCTAACTAATATAATGTTTACATACCCTACATTATTCATCTCAAATGTATACGTATATACTGTACTCTATATCATCTACTGCATCTTGCCTATGCTGCTCTGTACCATCACTCATTCATATATCTTTATGTACATATTCTTTATCCCCTTACACTTGTGTGTATAAGACAGTAGTTTTGGAATTGTTATTTAGATTACTTGTTGGTTATTACTGCATTGTCGGAACTAGAAGCACAAGCATTTCGCTACACTCGCAATAACATCTGCTAACCATGTGTATGTGACAAATAACATTTGATTTGATTTGATTTGAGATGGCCTACATGTAGAGAAACAGAGGGGCGCTGTTTCCCTCGCTCGGTTGCTTTCTCCTGTGATTCAGCCTCTAGCAAGTTGAAGGATAATGATGAAACAGAGATAGACAAAAGATGTAAAAAAGTGTTTTTAATTATTATATATTTATTTGTATTCATGGCGTACATGAATCCACACCAGTGGTTTTACCAGAGTTGTACAGCCTACCGGAATGGGGCGCAACTCACATCTAACTGCTGATTGGGCTTTTCAGTCATTCTGATTTTATTTCGATTGTTCAGGTTCACCAAAATAAATTGTTTTGGTAGTTTTGCTTTAAACAGTCAGTGTATTTAGTCATGTTTACATGAACAGATTCATTTCATGAAGGACAGCAATCATTTCGCATTCATCGGTCGCAGCGGGAGAAGCTCTCCGTAAAATTCCAAACAGTCTAAAACATTAGCTTTCGAGACTGGGGTAAAATCCAACGCTGCATTATACTAATTGGCTAAATGCCATGCTAATTTATAAATAGAAATATGGACATAGAACTAGTTCAAAACATGTTCAATGTGCAAAAATGACAAGTTCATCAGTGGGTGATTTCAGATTTTTTTTAAAGTGAGGGGACAAATAACATACATTCTCCGCACCCCGAATATGGTAAGAGGGGTGATAGATGCTCAGTCTGCCCAATGGCTCAGCTCAGGTGCCTCCACAGACCATTGACACACACACACACATACGCACGCACAGTAACAGAGGGCCACTCAGTTTAGAGAAGACAGGTCTAGCTTAATTCTAGCTTAATTTCAGACAGGTCTATCTTAATTTCAGACAGGTCTATCTTAATTTCAGACAGGTCTAGCTTAATTTCAGACAGGTCTAGCTTAATTTCAGACAGGTCTAGCTTAATTTCAGACAGGTCTCGCTCAGAGGCCCAGCTCCTGATTTCCCTTCAGCAACAGATGTTAATTTAAAATGGAAAATGAATGCGTTCATTCAACAACAACAAAACAGTTAATCAGAATCGCATCAATTCGCTGCTCTATTCAAACCCGAATCACACCGAATCATTTCAAACTTAGACGTATCGTTCCTGTATCGGATGCCCGTGCATTCTAGATGCATAAACAAATCGTTCATAAAAGGAGAGATGTACTTCCCTAAAATGTTTTGCGGCTGTATAGTGTTTGTTTGTAAACAACGTAAATGTAAACAATGTGGAGTAAAAACAAGCTTATGTTTGGGGTTCTGATGGGGTACGACAGTTGAACTCCGCTCATGAGGCATTTATAAGTTATATTCTGCAAGAATACATTTGTAAATATTATTAATTTATACATCCGGAAATGGACGTAGCAACTAAGGATTCTAGCATCAAGATGGAGGGTCCATAACTATCTAAAAGGACCCTGTTTTGTCAAATGATCGATAATATACTGAATGGTTGGTGTAAATGATTAGGTTCATGGTTAGAAATGGTTAGCAGAAACATTAGAAACACCGCGGGAGAGCCTCTACACTGTGTGTAATTAACCCAGGAGGAGGTGGAGTTAGCACCACTGAACAGATCAACACAGGTATAGAAACACAGACCATTACATTTCCCACAGTCCTGGTTGGTTGGTAATGGATGTTTTAGGAGAGGTGTAATGATACACACACCCTATCATTAAGTGTGTGTGTGTGTGTGTGTGTGTGTGTGTGTGTGTGTGTGTGTGTGTGTGTGTGTGTGTGTGTGTGTGTGTGTGTGTGTGTGTGTGTGTGTGTGTGTGTGTGTGTGTGTGTGTGTGTGTGTGTGTTGTGTGTGTGTGTGTGTAAGAGCATCCAAGTTTTGTTTAGACGTGAACACGGGTGCCTCATGTCAACACTGGCCAGACGCAGAGAGGAAGTGCTACCCAAACCTTCAACTAGGGGACCACCTGACAGTCGAAACACTGATCCAGCTAATCAAGGGCTTTGTGATGAGGTCATCAGTGTGTTCGTGCAGGGCTTGAACAAAAAGTGTGCGCTGTCTGGTGGACCTCTGCGACGGGGTGGAGGAGCAATGACACAGACCAGTCAAAATGGATCATCGTGACACACTCACGCCTCATCGCTGTCTGTCACTTCATTGTCACCTTGTCATTTCTTGTTACATCACTGTGGTGTGATTGGGTGTGTGTGGGGTGCAGGCTATTTGGGTGACTTTCAAAGCTCTTTGTTCCAGTTTCTCTGAACAGTAACCATGAGAACATCTCGAAGAGAGGAGAGGACGGGAGGGATGAGGAGAGGAGGGGATGGGAGGGATGAGGAGAGGAGGGGACGGGAGATTGTGTGGCATTACTTAAAGATCATATCTGCATGTAAACCAGCCCTGCTACACAACCAACCTATCTACAGTATTACTGATGCTCACTGTAACCGGTTCACACACACACACACACACACACACACACACACACACACACACACACACACACACACACACACACACACACACACACACACACACACACACACACACACACACACACACACACACACACACACACACACACACACAGAGAGTGCTAAACGGCCCTGTAAGACTGTGTGTCTGAGTGTGAGAATAACCAACAATGTGATGAGTGTGTAAATGACATCACTTCAATCTCTCTTTCTCAATCTCTTGGTCTCTGTCACACACGCGCTAACCTCCTCTCTCCCTCCCCAGTATGTCGTTGCTGAACCATGACTGCAGGCCCAGCTGTATGATGCTGTTTGAGGGGGAAACACTCCACCTCCGAGCCGCCAGAGACATGCGACCTGCTGAGGAGGTACGGTGTGTGATTTTGGTTGACTTGAGGCAGGATGCAAATAAAAAAATGGTGATCTCTCTCTCTACCCCTCTCTACCCCTCTCTCTCTACACCTCTCTCTACACCTCTCTCTCTCTCTCTCTCTCTCTCTCTACCTCTCTCTCTCTCTCTACCTCTCTCTACCTCTCTCTACCTCTCTACCTCTCTCTACCTCTCTCTCTCTCTACCTAGTTGACAATTAGTTACATTGGTTCGTTGGCTCCTACCAGAGACAGACAGACTCAGCTAGAGGAGCAGTACCATTTCACCTGCCAGTGTCAACGATGCACCACTGCAGACATGGTAAGACTGCAGCCACACACACAAACGCACTCGCTGTTCACTGTGTCAGCATGGTCTCGGTGTGACCACTGAAGCCTGTCGTGTGTCTGTGTACCTGCGGCTTTCTCGTCTCCTCCTCTCACTCTGTCGTCCCTTCTTATTTCCCCACTCTCCTCGCTCTCTCTTTCATGCTCTGCCTCTTCTCGCCCTCTCTCCCTCCACCTGTCTCTAAGTTCCCCGTCCTTATCAGGGGAAGAGGAAAAATAATATATCCACCACTTTCTACTTCAATACCGATCTCCATCCGTCTTATTCTCCCTTTCTCTCTCTCCTTATATTTCAGGCTGTCAGTCGTCTCCACCTCCACCCCCCTCTCCCCCTCTGCCCTCCACCTGTCAGCTCTGAGGCATGCTGTGGACTTGAACCAGCTTCTTATGACACAGAGTCAGTGCTCTCTAGACATTTTAGATTGGCTGCTTATAATTTTCACTCTGCTATTAATGAACATGTGATTAACCTGACATTTATTCAGCTCTCTCTCTCTCACACGTACACTCATGCGCGTGCGCACACACACACACA
Source organism: Oncorhynchus masou masou (assembly GCF_036934945.1). Taxonomy (NCBI): domain Eukaryota; kingdom Metazoa; phylum Chordata; class Actinopteri; order Salmoniformes; family Salmonidae; genus Oncorhynchus; species Oncorhynchus masou. The sequence goes on from NC_088243.1 coordinate 38,049,058, forward strand.
CACACACACACACACACACACACACACACACACACACACACACACACACACACACACACACACAGCTCTCTCATAAACAGATAATGATCTAGTATCAACAGTATGTCAGTTGTAATTTCACGGCCTGTTCAGCTTTCTGCTCTGTAATTAACACATTCACTTTATCAGCATAATAAAGTGTTTGTGTGAATGTGAACATAAAGACATTTCTTTTCAGAAGAAAAATACCATTCTCACTCCAAGGAGCAGCAAGACGTAGAGAAGTAGTAATTTCTTCCTCTCTGACCTATGTGAACTGGAAACCACATATCCTGAGGCTGCATTTATTGTAGCTGGGTATTTTAACAAGGCTAATCTGAAAAGAAGGCTCCCTAAATTTGATTAGCATATCGAATGCGCGACCCTGGCTGGAAAAATTCTGGATCATTGTTACTCTATCTTCCGCAATGCATACAAAGCCTTCCCTCGCCCTCCTTTCGGCAAATCTGACCACGGCTCCATTTGGTTGCTCCCAGCCTATAGACAGAAACTAAAACAGGAAACACCTGTGCTCAGGTCTGTTCAATGCTGAACTGATTGATTACATTGATTACATCAAACTGATTACATGCTTCAAGATTGCTTCGATCACGTGGACTGGGATATGTTCCGGATAGCGTCGAACAACAACATTGATGTATACGCTGATTCGGTGAGCGAGTTTACTAGCAAGTGCATCGGTGATATTGTACTCACGGCAACTATTAAAACCTTCCCCAACCAGAAACCATGGATTTATGAAAGCATTCGCGCAAAACTGAAAGCGCAAACCACTGCTTTTAATCAGAACAAGGCGACCGGAAACATGACCGAATACAAACAGTGTAGCTATTCCCTCCGCAGTTCAATGGCTCAGACACGACAGGTATGTGGCAGGGTCTACAGTTAATCACTGACTACAAAATGAAAACCAGCCCCGTCGTGGACCACGACGTCTTGCTCCCAGACAAACTAAACAACTTCTTTGCTTGCTTTGAGGACAATACAGTGCCCCTAACACGGCCCGCTACCAAAACCTGCGGGCTCTCCTTCACCGCAGCCAACATGAGTAAAACATTTAAACGTGTTAACCCTCGCAAGGCTGCAGGCCCAGACGGCATCCCCAGCCGCATCCTCAGAGCATGCGCCTACCAGCTGGCTGGTGTGTTTACAGACATATTCAATCAATCCCTATCCCAGTCTGCAGTTCTCAAATGCTTCAAGAGGGCCACCATTGTTCCTGTTCCCAAGAAAGCTAAGGTAACTGAGCTAAACGACTACCGCCCTGTAGCACTCACTTCCGTCATCATGAAGTGCTTTGAGAGACTAGTCAAGGATCATATCACCTCCACCTTACCTGACACCCTAGACCTACTCCAATTTGCTTACCGCCCCAATAGGTCCACAGACGATGCAATCGCAATCACACTGCACACTGCCCTATCCCATCTGGACAAGAATAATACCTATGTAAGAATGCTGTTCTTCGACTACAGCTCAGCATTTAACACTATAGTTCCCTCCAAACTCGTCATTAAGCTTGAGGCCCTGGGTTTCGACCCCGCCCTTTAGCAACTGGGTCCTGGACTTTCTAACAGGACGCCCCAAGGTGGTGAGGGTAGGAAACAACATCTCCACCCCACTGATCCTCAACACTGGGGCCCCACAAGGTGCATTCTCAGCACTCTCCTGTACTCCCTGTTCACCCATGACTGCGTGGCCATGCACGCATCCAACTCAATCATCAAGTTTGCAGATGACACTACAGTGGTAGGCTTGATTACCAACAATGACGACGAGGCTTACAGGGAGGAGGTGATGGCACTTGGAGTGTGGTGTCAGGAAAATAACCTCACACTCCACGTCAACAAAACAAAGGAGATGATCGTGGACTTCAGGAAACAGCAGAGGGAGCACCCCCCTATCCACATCGACGGGACAGTAGTGGAGAAGGTGGAAAGTTTGAACTTCCTCGACGGACAAACTGAAATGGTCCACCCACACAGACAGTGTGGTAAAGAAGGTGCGACAGCCTGGGGGCAAACTACCTGCCCTCCAGGACACCTAAACCACCCGATGTCACAGGAAGGCCAAAAAGATCGTCAAGGACAACAACCACCCGAGCCACTGCCTGTTCACCCCTCTATCATCCAGAAGGTGAGGTCAGTACAGGTGCATCAAAGCTGGGACCGAGAGACTGAACAACAGCTTCTATCTCAAGGCCATCAGACTGTTAAACAGCCATCACTAACATTGAGTGGCTGCTGCCAACATACTGACTCTAATCTCTTGCCACTTTAATAACTCAAAATTGGATGTAATAAATGTATCACTAGTCACTTTAAACAATGCCACTTTATATAATGTTTACATACCCTACATTACGCATCTCATATGTATATACTGTACTCTATACCATCTACTGCATCTTGCCTATGCCGTTCGGCCATCGCTCATCCATATATTTATATGTAATATTCTTATTCATTCCTTTACACTTGTGTGTAAAAGGTAGTTGTTGTTAAATTGTTAGATTACTTGTTAGATATTACTGCATGGTTGGAACTAGAAGCACAAGCATTTCGCTACACTCGCATTAACATCTGCTAACCATGTGTATGTGACCAATACAATTTGATTTGATTTGATCTCACACACACACACACACACACACACACACACACACACACACACACACACACACACACACACACACTCACTCACGCTCCCACCACCCGTGAAAGGCTGTAATTAAGAAGTATAATTTCATGCTCCAAGGCCATCTCCAGGCCACGGAGACTAGGCTGGGATGTGCAATGGAGTCGAGGTATTAAAACGATGGAAGTGAGGAGATGGAGAGAGCGAAAGAGGACAGGAAGAAGGAAGGGGGGAGAAGATTGAACAGTGTTTTTTATAATGAGCCCCGTTGAATCATACACAGGACCACCCATCTCATCATCTATCTCAGTGTAGCGATTGAAGTGGAGCAGCTGTAGCAGGGCTTGAACCTGCAACACCAGACAGTGCATTACAGCCAGTCCTCTTGGTAGAAGCTGGTGTGAGGGATCAGAAGAACACGCATCTCCAGGGTATTCGTTGATGGATAGTGATTTGATTTGCTCAAGTTGTTTCTCTCGCTCATTTCTTCTCTACCCCCCCTCCCCTCCCCTTCTCTCTTGATCTCTCTCTCTTCTTCTTTCTATCTCTCAACCTCTCCCCATTTTTCTATCAGAAAAAAGCTTTTCAATCTACTGGAAAGTTGGCTTTTGAGATTGACTCGTATTGTCTTCCTCAGTCTTTGTAGTGTGTGTGTGTGTGCGAGCGTGAGTGTGTGTGTAGTGATGTGATGCCTAAGGCTTGCAGGCAGATCTCTTTGTGAGCTATTGTTCACCTGCACAGAGAAACACTAACAGTAGCCAACAGTGCTGTCACACACAGATTTATTGTAGGAGGCACAGAAAAAACAACGCTCCACTATAATACGTCTACACACACACACACACACACACACACACACACACACACACACACACACACACACACACACACACACACACACACACACACACACACACGCACACCTTAAAAGCCTTGATTTGCATAATGTTTGGCTTCAGAAGCTGCCACTTGGCAGACACTGCAATTAACAACATTCAAGACACAAGGCATGATGGGATTTCTTCTGAGTCAACACCAATGTAATCTGTCCCCAAAGCCTGTCACACACATACATACATACACACACACTGACCAAAGCAGTAGAGAAACATACATGTTGTCTTGGATCACATTCTCATGTCGCCAATCCCACTGACAGGCTGCAAACCACACACGCGCACACACACACGCACACACAAACACACGCACAGCAGGACACACACACTGCAGACATCATTATCAGCAACTTCCATTGTTCTTCCCTGAGAGGATGACAATCACTGGCATCCTTTCACTCTTCACTCTTCTCTCATCCCATCTCCCTCACTTTCTCTCGCCTCTCTCCATCCCTGGTTCCTTCTCCCTACTTGTCTCTCTACTTGTCTCTCTTCCCTCTCTCTCTCTTTCTTTCTCTCCCTCCCTCTGTCTTTCCATGGTCAATAGTTCATTTGGTGTGTCTAGGGCTGTGGCGGTCATGACATTTTGTCAGCTGGTTATTGTCATGCAAAAGACCGCCGGTCTCACGGTAATTGACCGTTAATTAACATCAACGTGTCGGGCATCTCCAGGCCTCCACACATACAAACCACTGATGCACGCCTTTGGAACATCTACATTTACAAGTCTAATAAATCAATTTAATATACACCATCACAATAAATCAGAATAGGAGTTGGCCTACTGTATGTTATCTGGCTATTCTCCATAGTTCATTTAGCTGACAAGATATGCTAATAAGTCCCGTGCCATTATTTTATAATATAGATTTTTATAGTAAGAAGAATATAATTGAGCTGAATAAAATGGAAAGGATATTTTTCCCATTATGGAGCAAGGGCCCATATGAAATGGCTAGGATGAGTGGAAAAGTGAGCAGCCTTTGAAACAACATCTACAGCAGCCATGTTTTCCACTGTTTCAACCTGCTGTTCAACTAATAAGTGTTTGATGTGATTTTTGTTGTATTTGCATTCATGTCAGAGTGGTTAGAGGGACAATAGAGCCCAGAGTACCAGACCATTAGGACCAGATGGTAAGTTGGATACTACCAAAGTCCTGAGTACTTAAAAGGAGATTTCCTGGGACACTACACATATACTGTGGTCATGACTGCCTGTGTGGCAGTAATATGGTCACCGCAACAGCCCTAGGTTTAACACCGGTCTCTGTGATATATATCACATTGGGGCTATGGTTCACTAAACACTGGCAATTGTAACGGACTCAAACTAGTCAGAGGATCAACGCACATATGAGTTGTTGTTGTTTCTGTCTGTCAAACTAGACAAAGGAACAAGATCATTCTGGCAGCTCCCTCTCTTTCCACATTCGTCTATGACACTTTCAGAAGACACACACAGCACTGGGTGATGAATATTGCAAAGCTGACACGCATCGATGTCAGTTCAAAAACAGGGACGCAGGCCTGGGGATTTTAGCTGTCGCCTCTGTTATCTTCTCTCTGTGTGTGTGTATGTCTGTTAACTGTTCAGTGTATGCTAGCAGGTACCCAGCACTACCTTTTCTCTGCGTGTGTGTATGTCTGTTAACTGTTCAGTGTATACTAGCAGGTACCCAGCACTACCTTCTCTGTGTGTGTGTATGTCTGTTAACTGTTCAGTGTATGCTAGCAGGTACCCAGCACTACCTTCTCTCTGCGTGTGTGTATGTCTGTTAACTGTTCAGTGTATGCTAGCAGGTACCTAGCACTACCTTCTCTCTGCATGTGTGTATGTCTGTTAACTGTTCAGTGTATGCTAGCAGGTACCCAGCACTACCTTCTCTCTGCGTGTGTGTATGTCTGTTAACTGTTCAGTGTATGCTAGCAGGTACCCAGCACTACCTTCTCTCTGCGTGTGTGTATGTCTGTTAACTGTTCAGTGTATACTAGCAGGTACCCAGCACTACCTTCTCTCTGCGTGTGTGTATGTCTGTTAACTGTTCAGTGTATGCTAGCAGGTACCCAGCACTACCTTCTCTGCGTGTGTGTATGTCTGTTAACTGTTCAGTGTATACTAGCAGGTACCCAGCACTACCTTCTCTCTGCGTGTGTGTATGTCTGTTAACTGTTCAGTGTATACTAGCAGGTACCCAGCACTACCTTCTCTCTGCGTGTGTGTATGTCTGTTAACTGTTCAGTGTATACTAGCAGGTACCCAGCACTACCTTCTCTCTGCTTCTCTCTGCGTGTATGTATGTCTGTTAACTGTTCAGTGTATGCTAGCAGGTACCCAGCACTACCTTCTCTCTGTGTGTGTATGTCTGTTAACTGTTCAGTGTATACTAGCAGGTACCCAGCACTACCTTCTCTCTGCGTGTGTGTATGTCTGTTAACTGTTCAGTGTATACTAGCAGGTACCCAGCACTACCTTCTCTCTGCGTGTGTGTATGTCTGTTAACTGTTCAGTGTATACTAGCAGGTACCCAGCACTACCTTCTCTCTGCATGTGTGTATGTCTGTTAACTGTTCAGTGTATGCTAGCAGGTACCCAGCACTACCTTCTCTCTGCGTGTGTGTATGTCTGTTAACTGTTCAGTGTATACTAGCAGGTACCCAGCACTACCTTCTCTCTGCGTGTGTGTATGTCTGTTAACTGTTCAGTGTATGCTAGCAGGTACCCAGCACTACCTTCTCTCTGTGTGTGTGTATGTCTGTTAACTGTTCAGTGTATGCTAGCAGGTACCCAGCACTACCTTCTCTCTGCGTGTGTGTATGTCTGTTAACTGTTCAGTGTATACTAGCAGGTACCCAGCACTACCTTCTCTCTGTGTGTGTGTATGTCTGTTAACTGTTCAGTGTATACTAGCAGGTACCCAGCACTACCTTCTCTCTGCGTGTGTGTATGTCTGTTAACTGTTCAGTGTATACTAGCAGGTACCCAGCACTACCTTCTCTCTCTTGTGTGTTTGCAGCCAGGCTCTAATTTGGTGAAATTTTTACAATACATCATTACTTCAGTAAAATGAGTCCCATGCAGGGCTGTTGCGACCATATTACCGCGACCCTGGCAGTCATGAGTCAGGACCGCAGTAAAATTCTACATGACCATTGAGTCAAGCTGATCCTGTCTCATGCACTCCTGACATGTGTTAGTAGTACAAAACTCGCTAACAGTTATCAGGTGTCAGAGCTCTATTGTCTCTCTATGAATGCAAAAGAAATCATCAAAATGGTTTGCGTTTTTAAAACTCACCTCACTATGATGGAGCAATTGGAAGAAAGAAGAAACAGTTTGAAAACTGAGTGGAAAACGTGTCATTGAGGATGCTGTTTCAAAGCCTTAACACAGCGAAATGGGCAGCGCTTTCTAAGTTGATGAATAATTCAAAACAGCCATATGCATATTAGGGCTTATGCATAAACATAGGCCTATATATGAACCCAAAACCGAAAGAAAACCTGAATTAAATTAATGATTGTGCTGTTATACAATGCGTAGCCTACCACATATTACACACAGCTGAAAGACATAAAAAAAATATACAGATTTAATGTCTTGGGTACATAATTGCTCTAGCCTAAATTAAACAAATTCAGATTTAGCCTACAAGTATAGTGAATTTGTATTTGGTTGTCATAATTCATAGGCCGACATACTGTATTTCCCTTTTATCCACAGAATATCTCACCCCTGTGCGTTTCCGTCTCCTCCCCTCTCCTACATTCCTTACTCAAGCGCGCGGAGAAGAGGGGCTGTCAACAGTTTAATGAAATATGTTTCATTGTGATGTTCTCGAACAGATTTCACTTGTTTTCCCAATAATTAAGCACTGGGTAGCTGCAGGAACAGGGTTGGAGAGCCCATGGCGTACCGAGTTTGGGCGTAAGGTTGCACAGCGAGAGGTTGCATGCTCCTCAAACAGTGGTTGACACATGGAGTGAAATAACCTGAGTAGCCTACGTAAGTAGGAAATGAACAAGCGGGGAAGTGGACTCCGTTCGCTATAGGAGTGCATACAGATAACATGTATATTTTTCCCCATGCTTCTGTTCCTGCCCATTTGACAATGGACCTATCTGAATCTAAACCAATGTTACATATTAGTAAAAAAAAAAGTCATTTGCCTATAGTCCGATGGGTGAAAATATGATCACTTGATGAGAGAACAGGGTGTGTAGCCCGACGCAAGGAACCGAGTTCCAGATTTTTTTTTGTGCCTTTGTCAAATCATCAATAGCCTATAGTGGCATCATGCAGCCCATGTATGTTTTGATTTCTAAGGCATTCTAAGGTGTGTATTATTCACAACTGAAGTTGCCAAATGACTTTAAATCTAGTATAGGACCTGTTTCAAATGGTCACTTTTACACTCAACATAGCTGTACAGTAGGCCAACTCATATTCTGTTCTTCTGAAATACATTTTCTTCAAATCATAATATTTCTTTAAAATAAATCCTGGATTTCCTGGATAAATCCTGGATATTATGAAACTTAAATTAAAAAAAATGATATGTTATATAGGCGCCCATCAGCGGCTTGTATGCGTGGAGACCTGGAGATGCTGAACATGATTGATTAAACATTTCATGACCACCAGTGCCCCATTCCCAAATACCAAAACCTTCTCAATATTTGGTCCAACTGAGACTGTAGTGTTAATCTGCCTCAGCCATCAGCCCCATAACGTAGGGATTCACCCCCATACCATGAAAAAAGCACTAAAACCCAGATGATCATTTAATATGAAGCAGCTCCACGGTGTCCGGTTCTGACTGTGGCTGTCAGTGTCTGTTATTGTCCTCTTTACAATAACAGGCCTAGAGCAGCTTTAAACACACCACACACACCCACACACACAGATTGCTTGGGTTCACCGTGACCACAGATAGTCAGTCAGTATTGTGGTTCTGGTTCTTTGACACCTTGCTGACAGCCTCGGGTTTGAGAAAGAAGTAGAGAGTGGGAAGGATAGAGGGATAGAGAGACAGGGAAGATGGAGAGAAATAGGCGAAGATGCGTTCTGCCTGCAGTGTATGGTGGTGATGACAAGCTGCCGTGAGCTCTCAGCCAAACATGGGCTCCAAGTTAACATACAGCCAGTGTTTTCCATTAGTCCACAATTGTTTACAGAGTTGTTTTGCATTTTCCATTTTCAGTTGTCCTTCAAGACCCATTTGACCACATAAAAATAAAAACGTTACTAAGTCTGTCAACCTTGAGTGCCACAGGAGACTGCTCTCTGGACATTCTTAAATAGTAGTAAATAGTTTATAGTAATAGATTATATATAGTCGAACGTTCTGAAGAAGCACGCTGAGTACCACAATGATAGTGTTTTGAGCATGTTTATGTTTATAAGACATTTCTAAGCAGCTAGCCTTTCGTCAACATCTCCAATTTAAGCCCTATAGAAAGTGTGTGTGCCCTCAGGCTTGGAGGGAAGAAAAAATCATTCCGATACCCAAAGATTGGTAAAGCCCCCTTTACTGGCTCAAATAGCAAACCAATCAGCCTGGTAACAACCATTAGTAAACTTCTGGAAAAAAATTGTGTTTGACCAGATACAATGCTATTTTACAGTAAACAAATGATCAATAGACTTTCAGCATGCTTATAGGGAAGGACATTCAACAAGCACAGCACTTACACAAATGACTAATGATTGAGAGAAATTTATTTAAGAATGGGTGTTTTGTTAGACTTGCGGCTTTTGACATTTTTGATCATAGTCTGCTGCTGGAAAAACGTATGTGTTATGGATTTATACCCCGTGATATATTGAAGATAAAGAGTAAAGATAACAGAACACAGAGGGTGTTCTTTAATGGAAGCCTTTCCAACAAAGTCCAGGTAGAATCAGAATTCCCCAGGGTAGCTGTTTAGGCCCCTTACTTTTTTCAATCTTTACTAACGACTTGCCACTGGTTTTGAGTAAAGCCAGTGTGTCTATGTATGCGGATGACTCAACACTATACACAGCTACTACAGCAACTGACATGACTACAACACTTAACAAAGAGCTGCAGGTAGTTTTGGTATGGTGGCAAGGAATAGGTTAGTCCTAAATATTTCTAAAACTAAAAGCATTGTATTTGGGACAAATCATTCACTAAACCTTAAACCTCAACTACATCTCGTAATGAATGATGTGGACATTGAGCAAGTTGAGGTGACTAAACCACCAACTACCAGTTACCATGGATTGTAAACTGTCATGGTCAAAACATGTTGATGAGGAGAACTGCTCTGCCATCTAAACAACACTATTAACAAGGCAGGTCCTACAGGCCAAGTTTTGTCGCACCTTGACTACTGTTCAGTAGTGTGGTCAGGTGCCACAAAGAGGGACTTAGGAAAATTGCAGTTGGTTCAGAACAGGGCCCTTAAAAGTACACGGAGAGCAAACATGAATGATATGCGTTTCAATCTCTCATGGCTCAAAGTGGAAGAGAGATTGTCATCACTGCTTATTTTTGTAAGTGTTGACAAGCTGAATGTAACGAGCTGTCTGTGTAAACTAATAACCCACAGCATTGTACACCCATGCATACCCCACAAGAAATGCCACCAGTGGTCTCTTCACAATCCCCAAGTCCAGAATAGGAGGCGCACAGTACTACATAGAGCCATGACTACATGGAACTCTATTCCACATCAGGTAACTGATGCAGCAGTAGAATCAGATGGAAAAAACAGGTAGAAATACACCTTATGGAACAGCAGGGACTGTGAAGAGACACACAAGTACAGACACATGCATACATTGTAATATTGTTGTATGGTTGTATTATACGTTTTGTATTGTGGAGATGTAGTGGTGTAATAATGTTTTATGATGTAATGTACTTTATCTTTAGTTTTATATGTAATGTAAGTGTTTTAATGTGTTTGCACCCCAGGAAGACTAGCTGCTGCCCTGGGGATCCCTAATAGATACAAATACAAACACTAACTGTCCCATGATGCTAATAGCATGTACTGCAACTATATGGTCCCTGACCCTCTCTCCTCCTCTCTCCATGGCCAGGACCCTATGATGCTGTGTGGGGAGGAGGAGGCCTGGACCCCCCTGAGAGAAGCCATCCCCAGGTTGGAGAACCTACAGACACATGGTGGTATCCTTTACACAAGAATCACCCATGACCAATATGTCACAATGTTAAAATGTATGATTAAACAAATATGCGCTCGCACACACACACACAGACGCGTACACACACACCGCATCTCATCTGTCCATCTTATGCTCTCTATTTTAGTCCAGTCATAATTATCTCTGTCACTCTAGTGCTCTTTCTCCCTCTCCTCCCTCTCTCTCTTTCTCCCTCTCCTCCCGGTGTACCCTTAACTCCGTCTCCAGACTGGGACGAGCTCTTACAAGAGTGTAGTTCTCTGCTGGCTCCAATGGGTGGCGCTGTCCCCGCAGTCCCTGATGGTAATGTGTACCGTCTCAGGGTGACTGACTTAGCCCTGGATGCCTGCATCAACCTGGCCCAATGGGACAGAGCACTGGCCTATGGCACCATCACCCTGGAGCCTTACAGGTGGGTGTGTGAATGTCAGAAATGACATGTTGTGTAAAGTGAATGAAGGTGTTAAGTCTGTGTGTTGTAGCCAATGTCATCGAGTGACCCATGATGCACTGCTCCGTATTGCATGGTTACACTGTTTCAGTCTCTACCAGACATTAAACACACAGAGGAATTCATTCAATGAAAGCCTAAACGCACTTTAGCCCAGCTTGAACAAAAAGGGGAATCAATCAATCAATCGACTGACGCACTTGATAATCCAAAAAAAGCTGTCCTTAGCCCAGGACACTTCCACATGTGACTATCCCAAAAGGGAGCGCTCTGTGTCTGCATTGATTTTTGTGTTTTCACGGGACCAAACAGACAGGCTCGCGTTTCGGCTTCAGATGCCTTGCCTTCATCAGAGGCTGTTTTCGGATTGCTCAGAGATAACACTCTTTTATTGATCTTTCTTTGTGTCATTTGTTAGCATACTTACTGTACGGATGCTCTCGGGTAAATGTGAAAAAAAAATAAAAAGCCAGACGGTGCTTTTGTTATTTGGCAACTGATGTGGCAAGTTTGGAACAATACGCAGGGCTGGTTTGTTTCTGTGTTGGTGGGAGTCACAAAAGACACCTGCCTTTTGGCAGCTTGGCATATTTTGACCAAATCTCTAACATATCACATCGGGGGGGGGGTCACCATGGGTGTTTCATTGCTTAACCGGTGACTTAGCCTGATCATAATAATGATCAGATCATATGACACACAGTATTAAGGGTCTTTCTATAAACTAGGGTACCAGTGAGGATCTCCTACACTGGACAACTTGTTACAGCTGTTGATAAGTCATTGATAATAATATGTTTTTTTCGAATGTCATTACATTCTTAAGATATAAGGTGGGAACATAGCTATAGTCAATACAATTCTCGAGTTGATTGAAAACCTATGTTTAAAACCCTTTATCGTGGTTGGTGTCTTGACTGATTTGTCCAAAATTGTGTGACATAAAACATAACTTTTCCGTCCTTGCATTTATGGCTGCGTTCGTTATATCATATATTAAGCATTAATCAGTTCAATTAGACATTGAACCTCAACTCTGTAAGAATTCTGGATCTAGCTGTCGGACAGTTTTTTGTATAGAGATCTTAGAACTGCAGTGTAACTGTGTAACATTTAGTGTCTCCTAATGTTATGGGTTGAAAACCATTTTCATGGTCACACAAATCCCAAATAATAAATGCGATTGAAAAATCAAATGCTTCTAACCCGAAAGAGTCACCTTACCTTGATACTTCAAACCTAAATCGATACTGTCATTAACGTGCATCTTCAATATGTATGCATAATACAGCTGTTTAACTACGCCGGGATACATCATCATCATCATCTGATCCAGGAAGGAATTTTATGAATGTCAGCCAAGTGACGAACAGCTGTTGTGATGGAGCCTGCAAGGCAACAACAGCTGTTGTGATGGAGCCTGCAAGGCAACAACAGCTGTTGTGATGGCGCCTGCAAGGCAACAACAGCTGTTGTGATGGCGCCTGCAATGCAACAACAGCTGTTGTGATGGCGCCTGCAATGCAACAACAGCTGTTGTGATGGCGCCTGCAATGCAACAACAGCTGTTGTGATGGCGCATGCAAGGCAACAACAGCTGTTGTGATGGCGCATGCAAGGCAACAACAGCTGTTGTGATGGCACATGCAAGGCAACAACAGCTGTTGTGATGGCGCCTGCAATACAACAACAGCTGTTGTGATGGCGCATGCAATGCAACAACAGCTCTTGTGATGGCGCATGCAAGGCAACAAAAGCTGTTGTGATGGCGCATGCAAGGCAACAACAGCTGTTGTGATGGCGCATGCAAGGCAACAACAGCTGTTGTGATGGCGCATGCAAGGCAACAACAGCTGTTGTGATGGCGCATGCAAGGCAACAAAAGCTGTTGTGATGGCGCATGCAAGGCAACAACAGCTTTTGTGGTGGCGCATGCAAGGCAACAACAGCTGTTGTGATGGCACATGCAAGGCAACAACAGCTGTTGTGATGGCACATGCAAGGCAACAACAGCTGTTGTGATGGCACATGCAAGTAGCCCACATTAACTTTGAATTTGGAGCTCAGAAATTCAAGTACTGGAATAGGCCGACCTTGAAAATCAGGTAACGTTGGTTACCAGTTTATAAGAGCAGTAATGGGGTTTGTGGTATGTTGTCCATATACCACACCCCCTCGTGCCTAATTGCTTAAGTATAACATTGAGGTCTTTGAATATAACAATTAAGTGCTTAAAAAAGTCTCTGAAAGCCCATGAATTTGACCTGCTAGTGTCTATATGACCCCTGCTTAAATGCTGTGTAGTCCTAGACCAATGGTGTTGTATAGCTGGAGTTATAGGTCAATTTGCATATACAGGATTCATTTTTCTCCCTGTTAAGTACACATGTAGAACTACATGAAAATCTTTTTAAGTTTCAAACCATTTAGACATTTTCATCCCGATGTCACACATTGAGCCCATTATTTATAGAAAGACCAATCAGCACAAATAGATGGCGATGGTGTACAAAAAATACAAATAAACAATGAAATATTCATCAAATGGTTCAAAAGTAGAACATTTGGGAAAAGTTGACAGACTTGGTGTATAAATGGCTACTCACTTTCTTCCACAGTTTACAGAGAGACCTTTCAGCCTCATCCCCTTGTTTAAACAGTGCCTGTAGAGACAAACGGGACACGGTTTTGGTGTCGTGTCACTTTTGTGTTTTCACTGTCGAAAAGCCTTTTTGATTTAGTGTAATTCATTCACCTCATTCATTCATTAATATAGAGGATACTGTATGTTGTGCAGTTTCCCTCACCTTCACCTTCACCTTCAGCTGTCCTTTCCCTCCTCATCCTCGGCCTTGTTATTTCCCTTCCATTAGGCCCTTTCGACCTCTTCCCCTTCTCCAAGGAGAGCCTTTAGAGATAACATTTAAATGGCTTTTTGATCATGAAAACGTAGCATTTGCAGGGTATTTAGAGAGTGCATGGTAACACAGAAAGTTTGTATGTCGACCCCTATGTTGACTTCTGTAAGCTGATCAAGTATATGCTGTTCTACTGTAAGAAATTAGGTGTGTAGGCTTTAGTACTTAATAGTTTTTCTTCTGCTATGTGATACATACTATAAAAAGGACATGGCACCAAAATAGTGTCCATTCATCCATGAATTCATTCATGCACGTATTCATGCTTTAATTCACTTGCTTATTCATTAATTTAGAGGATTCGTTGTGCAGTTTTCCTCACCTTCACCTCAACCTCCAGTTGTCTTTTTCTGGCCTTGGCCTTGTCCATCTCCTTTGCAGCCTTTCTGGCCTCATCTTTGGCCAGGCGGACTCTTCCATTGTCTCGTCTGCCTTTTGCATCGTGATTTCCGCCTCCCTCTTCATAATCAAATCAAACTCCCTCCACCGTCGAAGTTGTTGCCTTCCTCATCTGCTCTCCGTATTCCTCCTTCAGCTGGAGAACACGATGCTCTCCGTATTCCTCCTTCAGCGAACACGATATTCCTCCTCCCTCAGCCGGAGAACACCGTATTCCTCCTTCAGATGCCGGAGAACACGATGCTCCGTATTCCTCCTTCAGCAGGAGAGCACGATGCTCTCCGTATTCCTCCTTCAGCAGGAGAACACGATGCTCTCCGTATTCCTCCTTCAGCAGGAGAACACGATGCTCTCCTTCAGCAGGAGAACACGATATTCCTCCTTCAGCAGGAGAGCACGATGCTCTCCGTATTCTCTCCGTAGAACACGATTCCTCCTTTCAGCAGGAGAACACGATGCTCTCCGTATTCCTCCTTCAGCAGGAGAACACGATGCTCTCCGTATTCCTCCTTCAGCAGTAGAACACGATGCTCTCCTCCTCCTTCAGCCGGAGAACACGATGCTCTCCGTATTCCTCCTTCAGCAGGAGAACACGATGCTCTCCGTATTCCTCCTTCAGCAGTAGAACACGATGCTCTCCGTATTCCTCCTTCAGCAACACGATGCTCTCCGTATTCCTCCTTCAGCAGGAGAACACGATGCTCTCCGTATTCCTCCTTCAGCAGTAGAACACGATGCTCTCCGTACAGCCGGAGAACACGATGCTCTCCGTATTCCTCCTTCAGCCACGGAGCCGGAGAACACGATGCTCTCCGTATTCCTCCTTCAGCCGGAGAACACGATGCTCTCCGTATTCCTCCTTCAGCCGGAGAACACGATGCTCTCCGTATTCCTCCTTCAGCCGGAGAACACGATGCTCTCCGTATTCTCTCCGTATTCCTCCTTCAGCCGGAGAACACGATGCTCTCCGTATTCCTCCTTCAGCCGGAGAACACGATGCTGCTCCCGTATTCCTCCTTCAGCAGTAGAACACGATGCGTATTCCTCCTTCAGCCGGAGAACACAATGCTCTCCGTATTCCTCCTTCAGCCGGAGAACACGATGCTCTCCGTACCTCCTTCAGCCGGAGAACACGATGCTCTCCGTATTCCTCCTTCAGCAGGAGAACACGATGCTCCGTCCGCCGGAGAACACGATGCTCTCCGTATTCCTCCTTCAGCCGGAGAACACGATGCTCTCCGTATTCCTCCTTCAGCACGATGCTCTCCTCCTCCTTCAGCCGGAGAACACGATGCTCTCCGTATTCCTCCTTCAGCCGGAGAACACGATGCTCTCCGTATTCCTCCTTCAGCCGGAGAACACGATGCTCTCCGTATTCCTCCTTCAGCAGGAGAACACGATGCTCTCCGTATTCCTCCTTCAGCAGTAGAACACGATGCTCTCCGTATTCCTCCTTCAGCCGGAGAACACGATGCTCTCCGTATTCCTCCTTCAGCCGGAGAACACGATGCTCTCCGCCGGAGAACACGATGCTCCTCCTTCAGCCGTAGAACACGATGCTCTCCGTATTCCTCCTTCAGCCGGAGAACACGATGCTCTCCGTATTCCTCCTTCAGCCGGAGAACACGATGCTCTCCGTATTCCTCCTTCAGCCGGAGAACACGATGCTCTCCGTATTCCTCCTTCAGCAGAACACGATGCTCTCCGTATTCAGCAGTAGAACACGATGCTCTCCGTAGAGAACACAATGATGCCGGAGAACACGATGCTCCGTATTCCTCCTTCAGCCGGAGAACACGATGCTCTCCGTAGCCGGAGAACACGATGCTCTCCGTATTCCTCCTTCAGCCGGAGAACACGATGCTCTCCGTATTCCTCCTTCAGCAGGAGAACACGATGCTCTCCCTCCTTCAGCAGGAGAACACGATGCTCTCCGTATTCCTCCTTCAGCCGGAGAACACGATGCTCTCCGTATTCCTCCTTCAGCCGGAGAACACGATGCCGGAGAACACGATGCTCCGTATTCCTCCTTCAGCCGGAGAACACGATGCTCTCCGTATTCCTCCTTCAGCAGGAGAACACGATGCTCTCCGTATTCCTCCTTCAGCCGGAGAACACGATGCTCTCCGTATTCCTCCTTCAGCCGGAGAACACGATGCTCTCCGTATTCCTCCTTCAGCCGGAGAACACGATGCTCTCCGTATTCCTCCTTCAGCCGGAGAACACGATGCTCTCCGTATTCCTCCTTCAGCAGGAGAACACGATGCTCTCCGTATTCCTCCTTCAGCCGGAGAACACAATGCTCCTTCCCGGAGAACACGATGCTCTCCGTTCCTCCTTCAGCCGGAGAACACGATGCTCTCCGTATTCCTCCTTCAGCCGGAGAACACGATGCTCTCCGTATTCCTCCTTCAGCCGGAGAACACGATGCTCTCCGTATTCCTCCTTCAGCCGGAGAACACGATGCTCTCCGTATTCCTCCTTCAGCCGGAGAACACGATGCTCTCCGTATTCTCCTTCAGCCGGAGAACACGATGCTCTCCGTCCTCCTTCAGCCGGAGAACACGATGCTCTCCGTATTCCTCCTTCAGCCGGAGAACACGATGCTCTCCGTATTCCTCCTTCAGCCGGAGAACACGATGCTCTCCGTATTCCTCCTTCAGCCGGAGAACACGATGCTCTCCGTATTCCTCCTTCAGCCGGAGAACACGATGCTCTCCGTATTCCCTTCAGCCTTCCGTATTCCGGAGAACACGATGCTCTCCGTATTCCTCCTCCAGCAGTAGAACACGAAGCTCTCCGTATTCCTCCTTCAGCCGGAGAACACGATGCACTCCGTATTCCTCCTTCAGCCGGAGAACACGATGCTCTCCGTATTCCTCCTTCAGCCGGAGAACACGATGCTCTCCGTATTCCTCCTTCAGCCGGAGAACACGATGCTCTCCGTATTCCTCCTTCAGCCGGAGAACACGATGCTCTCCGTATTCCTCCTTCAGCAGTAGAACACGATGCTCTCCGTATTCCTCCTTCAGCCGGAGAACACAATGCTCTCCGTATTCCTCCTTCAGCCGGAGAACACGATGCTCTCCGTGCTCTCCGTATTCCTCCTTCAGCCGGAGAACACGATGCTCTCCGTATTCCTCCTTCAGCCGGAGAACACGATGCTCTCCGTATTCCTCCTTCAGCCGGAGAACACGATGCTCTCCGTATTCCTCCTTCAGCCGGAGAACACGATGCTCTCCGGCCAGGATTCTTCTTTGTCTGCTAAGTTCTTGCAATTCAGACTTCCTACCAGAAAATACGAATCATTCCCTATTATTTTGGGTAATTGTCTCTGCTATTAACTAACATGTTTTTCAAGCTCATCGACTTTGATTACTGGAGAAAATGGGCAAAACATTTCATGTGATTAAGCTGAATGTTGATCTGTTCTGTGGTAGCTCCACATCCTCCTGGGATCTTTGCTATGTCAACACCTTGGGAGTGATAACCTTGGCACCCACTGTTAATGTCACCATGGCATCCCCTGAACGTGTCACTGATTCCTACCCAGCATCCCAAATGGCACCGTATTCCCTATATAGTGTACTTATTTTGACCAGAGCCCTATCAAAGTACCCTTTTTAATAAATTCTTAACATCTTTTAGTAACTTGTGGAGTGTATCTCTTGTCTAGACAACCCTACACAAACTCCAAACAGCTAAACAATTTGCGACTCTACCCATATCATACATAGTAGTGAGGTCAGATTTTTTTAAGGCCCACGTTTGTGTATTTAGACACTTCTACATACAATAAGCATTTAAATGTTGGAAATGACACATGCATCTACATTTAACATTTAAGTCATTTAGCAGACGCTCTTATCCAGAGCGACTTACAAATTGGTGAATTCACCTTCTGACATCCAGTGGAACAGCCACTTTACAAACTAGTCTTGTGAGGTACAGTATTGATTGGTTCTGAAAACATACAATGAAACAAAATAGACTTACCACACAGTGTAGCTCAGATGAAAGAAGTGGATGGAACCAGAAATGGCAATGAACATTTTTGGGGGTGAAATACGGAAGACGATTTCAGTTTTCTGATAATATATTGACTTTTCTTTCAATTTCATGAATTTGCTAAAACTATTAGGAACAGCAGAATACGTATGCTCTATCCTTCTGTAGCATTCCTGTTAGTAGAGACCTTGAAGAGTAGGAATATGTAAGTATATTGTTAAAAAGGAAGGTAGTTGCTGTCAGTAAAACATATGTTGGACTAAAAATAAGGTCATTTGAATTGTTGACAAAACACTATATTATGCAACATAAATGGGTTAAACCACATTTCATGCCCCATTTTATGCCCCAGTGTTTGCGGCTACAACCGTATATACTCTAACATTCAAATCTCTTGAATATTGTCTTTGTCCCATCATCTTTAGTGTAAACTGTCTTTTGTGCCTTAGCTACAATGCTAATGTTGTTTAAGATAATGTGTTCCAGAATTCTATAGTGTCCTGAAACTTTAGTTCATTTCTATTACATTCTAACTGAACAAAGTTATGTTCTCCACCAGAGCTGTGTGGCTGTGAGGCTTGGTCCTACTGTTTTGGCTGCAGCAGGAGCATTAGCAATGCTAAGTAGCTAACGGGCTGACTAGATGTGAGGCGTTAACTATGCTTAACACTAAACAAGCTCATGTTATGCTAATTTAAACCGTCTCTATTTCATTTTCACTCTCCTGCTTATTCTGATGACTACATTCCCCACACACCCCTACCAGTCTCAGAGTTTTGCCTTTTCTAGTCATTCCCTATTATTTTGGGTAATTGTCTCTGCTATTAAATCTATGTTTTTCAAGCTCATCGGCTTTGATTACTGGAGAAAATGGGCAAACCATTTCATGTGATGTGCCGTACATGTAGCCTCTTCTGTGCTGCTAACGTCATTGTTACTGCTCAAGGCTGTGAATGGAACATTGCCTCCACTTCCTAATGTTTATTCATAAATTGAGCCTTAGATAATGTGGCCGCTGCCAGACAATGTTACCTAATGCTCAACGCATAATAAACTGTAGTGGTACTCTAGTAGCTAATGTATTGTGCAACTGTGCTTCTTAATCACTTACTGATGTGGAGAGTTTCCGCTTAAACTCACTCCAACTCTGTCATGGCTACATACCGTGCAAGAAAAAGAATTGTCTTTAGGACATTCCCGGAACATCACGAAATGGTCGCCTAAGTCGTCAGGATGTTGTATCATGGTCGCATGGAGGTTTTTGTCTGGTTCCCCGGTTTGTCCCAGGGATGTCCCCATGGATGATTCCCCATACATTCAGTAGAACGCTTTTTCATTGGTCCTCTGGATGTTTGTTCCAGGATGTCCCCAAGGACGGTTATCAGACACTCTTAGAACGTTCTGTCATGGTCAAGGGCCCATTAATTGCATGTGGTTTGGTCCATTCTCCACGAGGAGGGGAAAAAATACGCCTGATCTGACAGTTGCTCCGGCATGTATCCTAAGAATTCACGAGAGATAACCACTATGCCCCCCTCAGAAACAAAATCGGGTTTCCAGAAAAAGAAAGAAAGGAAACAGAGTCAGATACAGACATATTCTGGGAAAAAATGACTCACTATGTTTTTTTCAGGAAATAAAAGAGGAGGATTTGAATGATTTGAGTGGGTAAGTCGGTGCAGACGGCCTGCTGAATTAAGTAGCCTAGCTAGCCAATATAGCTAGCTTGATAGCTTGCTAGCTACCTACCATGGACTCACTTGGCTCGGTCAGAGCAGTAATTATTAACATGATGATGACGAGCTACCACTACCAGCTATGGCTAACAAATTAGCTATTATTTAGATATTACAACTGTATTCCCCAATATTTGCGTGATATTTGTTAGCTAGCTAGACTAAAATTAAAACCTAACATGTAGCCTACCTATCGATACTGTAGATGATACTACTACTACTACTACTACTACTACTGCTGCTGCTGCTGTAGACAAAGATCCCAACGTGTGTCTACTACATGAAGTTGAAACAGCGAACCTTGGAGGTGAGGCAGTTGTTTTGTAGCAGCAGCAGCATAACTAGACCATTTTTTTTTATTGTAAAGTTAGGCACATGATGACTTAGACACTCTTAAATGAGTATTCTATTTGTTATGTATACTATTCAAAAGTGTTTTCTTTCAGTAGTAGATTTTTAGAATCGTAACCTTTTGAAGGAGCGAACATTAAACCTAAAATTCTCTTTGTTGACTCACTTCCTAGTGACCAGGGAGTCCCATGTTGGCAGAATCTCAGCAGAAAGTTGTCAGACAGACTCTGATGCAGTGGAGAGCAGGGAAGAGGAAGAGGAGTTAACTTCTTATGGCTGCAGGGGCAGTATTGAGTAGCTTGGATGAAAGGTGCCCAGAGTAAACGGCCTGCTCCTCAGTCTCAGTTGCTAATATATGCATATTATTATTAGTATTGGATAGAAAACACTCTGAATGATGTCTGTGAGTATAACAGAAGTCATATGGCAGGCAAAAACCCGAGAAGAAATCCAAACAGGAAGTGAGAAATCTGAGGTTAGTCGATTTTCAACCCAGGCCGTATTGAATTCACAGTGGGATATGAATGAAGTTGCACTTCCTAGGTCTTCCACTAGATGTCAACTGTCTTTAGAAACAGAGAGCCATTTCCTGATCATGTGCATTCCACATGATATCAACCTGCGTTCCATTGCTCCTCTAGACACAAAGGAATTATCCGTTGGAACTTTATTGAAGATTTATGATAACAACACCCTAATGATTGATTCTATACTTATTTTTAAATGATTATTTGACCTGTAATATAACTTTTTGAAGTTTTTGTCCGAGGTAATGCTCGACCTGCACGAGCGTTTGGATATGTGTACCTAACTCGCTAACAAAAATAGCTACTTGGACATAAATAATGGACATTATTGAAAAAATCAAGCATTCATTGTGGAACTGTAATTCCTGGGAGTGCATTTTGATGAAGATCATCAAAGGTAAGGGAATATCTATAATGTGATTTCTGGTTTCTGTTGACTCCAACATGGCGGCTAAATTTATTATTTTTCTGAGCGCCGTCTCAGATTATTGCATGGTTTGCTTTTTCCTTAAAGTTTTTTTTAAATCTGACACAGCGGTTGCATTAAGGAGAGATATATCTATAATTCCACGTGTATAACTTGTATTATCATCTACATTTATGATGAGTATTTCTGTTGAATTGATGTGGCTATGCAAAATCACTGGATGTTTTTGGTACTAGTGAACGTAACGCGCCAATTTAAACTCTGATTTTTGTATATAAATATGAACTTTATCAAACAAAACACACATGTATTGTGTAACATGAAGTCCTATGAGTGTCATCTGATGATGATCATCAAAGGTTAGGGATTCATTTTATCTCTATTTGTGCTTTTTGTGACTCCTCTCTTTGGCTGGGTGGTGACCTAACACAATTGTTTGTGGTTCTTTCGCTGTAAAGCCTATTTGAAATCGGACACTGTGGTGGGATTAACAGCAAGATTACCTTTATAACGGTATGAGATACATATATGTTTGAGGAATTTTAATTATGAGATTTCTGTTGTTTTGAATTTGGCGC
This sequence comes from Oncorhynchus masou masou, assembly GCF_036934945.1. Taxonomy (NCBI): domain Eukaryota; kingdom Metazoa; phylum Chordata; class Actinopteri; order Salmoniformes; family Salmonidae; genus Oncorhynchus; species Oncorhynchus masou. The sequence continues at coordinate 38,071,204 of NC_088243.1, forward strand.
CCTGCACTTTCACTGGCTGTTGTCATATCATCCCGTTAACGGGATTGCAGCCCTAAGACGTTTTAAAGAGTAGCAGCAGTACCAGTGAAGGAGTGACAGAAGAGTCTGAACAAGCAAGTAATAAGGGAAAGGAAGAGTATGGACAGATTCGAAGTGAGGAAGATGAGGTTTTAGATGATCCAGCACTGTGGCCAGAGAAAGTACCATGAAAGAGAAGCTATTCGCAGACTAGCCAACAGGTGTGGTGAGGAGACAGAACTGTATAAAATCATGCCCCCAGACTCAGAAGGCAGCCATTCCCCAACTATTTACAGGACAATGCAATCTCACAGATGACGCAATCTCTATTGCACTTCCCTTTCCCAACTGGACAAAAGGAACACCTACGTGAGAATGCTATTCATTGACTATAGCTCAGTGCTCATCACTGAGCTAAGGATCCTGGGACTAAACACCTCCCCCTGCAACTGCATCCTGGACTTCCTGACGGCCCGCCCCCAGATCCTCAACACTGGAGCCCCCAGCCCTCTCCTGTACACCCTGTTCCCCCAAGACTGCATGGCCAGGCACGACTACAACACCATCATTTGGTTTGCAGACGACACAACAGTGGTAGAACTGATCACCAACAATGACGAGACAGCCTATAGGGAGGAAGTCAGAGACCTGGCCGGGTGGTGCCAGAATAACAACCTATCCCTCACATAACCAAGACTAAGGAGATGATTGTGGACTACAGGAAAAGGAGGACCGAGCACGGCTCCATTCTCGTCGACCGGGCTGTAGTGGAGCAGGTTGAGAGCTTCAAGTTCCTTGGTGTCCACATCACCAACGAACTAGAATGGTCCAAACACACCTAGACAGTTGTGAAGAGGGCACGACAAAGCCTATTCCCCCTCAGGGAACTAAAAGATTTGGCATGGGTCCTCAGATCCTCAAAAGGTTCTACAGCTGCAACATCGAGAGCATCCTGACTGGTTGCATCACTGCATGGTACGGAAATTGCTCGGCCTCCGACTGCAAGGCACTACAGAGGGTAGTGCGTACAGCCCAGTACATCACTGGGGCAAAGCTGCCTGCCATCCAGGACCTCTACACCAGGCGGTGTCAGAGGAAGGCCTTGAAAATTGTCAGAGACCCCAGCCACCCCAGTCATAGACTGTTCTCTCTGATACCGAATGGTAAGCGGTACTGAAGTGCCAAGTCTAGGACAAAAAGGCTTCTCAACAGTTTTTACCCCCAAGCCATAAGACTCCTGAACAGGTCATCATATGGCTACCCGGACTATTTGCATTGTGTGCCTCCCCCTCTTTTTACGCTACTAAAGAAATAAAAACAACAGTAAAACGAAGTGAAAAATAACAGTAGCGAGGCTATATACAGTAGCGAGGCCACATACAGGCACCTGTTAGTCAGGCTGATTGAGGTAGTATGTACATGTAGGTATCTGTAAGTATGCATTTCACTGTAAGGTCAGCGCACGTGACATATACACTTTAATTTGATTTGACAGTAAGTCAGCAAACGGAAGAGAAAAGGTGCAGAGAGACTGGCTTATTTATAGTAAGAGTATCAAGGCATTATATTGCATTCCAGGTCTTCTTTTTTTCTCATGTGCAAAGTTCACCATCATCCAGTTCTCTGAATAGTAAGGATGGCTGTAAGATATCATCAGTAAAATGGCGGAGAATGTATGACAAACTACCAGAGCATGAGGATGGTGTGTCTCACAAGAAGTGTTTCTGGAAATGGACAAATCTGCAGCAAACCGTAACAACAGCTACAGGTAGAAATGTATTAAAACAGATCACTTCTGGAAAGGATTTTGGATGTGACAGAGTATTTAGCATCTAGGAATCTGCCATTCCGGGGTAAATCACTCAGTCTTGATGATGCGCATAATGGACATTACCTAGGCTTACTGGAACTGTTGTCAAATTATGACCTGCTATTACGTGAGCACTTACAGAAAGTCTGGGACAAAAATAATGGAGTACGACTGACTCATTACCTCAGCCCTGAGAGCCAAAACAACTTCATAGGAATATGTGGTCAAAGGGTTTTTGAAAACAATACTTTATGAAAGAGAAGATGTTATTTGTGATGCAACTCCAGACATTTCCCATCCTGAGCTAAATGTATTATTGATGGGATATGTACACAGAGATAAAGTTCAGGGCATGTTATTGACATAGCAGACTGACATCGTCAAGGCTATGATACTGGTGCAAATATGTCAGGGAAAGGGAAGGGAGTTCAAGCACACATACTGGAAAAATAATCCACATACTCACCTTGTACCTCCCATACTCATAATCTTGTGGGTGTACATGCAGCTCAGTTGTGCCCAGAAGTATCCACCTTTTTTGACTGTGTGAATCGTCTTTACAATCTGTTCAGTGCCAGCCCAGAGTGATGGGCCATTGTCAAGGAAAAGACTGGCTGCTGTCTTAACCGCCTTTCAGTCACACGACGGAGTGCAGGTAGTGCTGTGGTCCGACCAGTGGCAACTCATTTACCGTCGGTCATCAAGGCCCGAGATGTGCTTCTTGCTACTTGAAGCATGACAAACGAAGCCAAATCTGAGGCAAAAGGTCTGAAAAGCTACTTCATGTCTTTCAAGACAACATGATGCTGCTACCCCCGTGCTTCACGGTTGGGATGGTGTTCTTCGGCTTGCAAGCCTCCCCTTTTTCCTCCAAACGTAACGATGGTCATTATGGCCACACAGTTCTATTTTTGTTTCATTAGACCAGAGGAAATTTCTGCAAAAAGTAGGATCCTAGTCCTCATGTGCAGTTGCAATCCATAGTCTGGCTTTTTTATGGCGGTTTTGGAGCAGTGGCTTCTTCCTGCTGAGTGGCCTTTCAGGTTATGTTGATATAGGACTTGTTTTACTGTGGATAGAGATACTTTTGTACCTATTTCCTCCAGCATCTTCACAAGTTCCTTTGCTGTTGTTTTGGGATTGATTTGCACTTTTCGTACCAAAGTACGTTCATCTCTAGGAGACGGAACGAATCTCCTTCCTGAGCGGTATGACAGCTGCGTGGTCCCATGGTGTTTCTACTTGCGTACTATTGTTTGTACAGATGAACGTGGTACCTTCAGGCATTTGGAAATTGCCCCCAAGGATGAAATAGACTTGTGGAGGTCTACATTTTTTTCTGAGGTCTTGGCTGATTTATTTTGATTGTCCCATGATGTCAAGCAAAGAGGCACTGATTTTGAAGGTAGGCCTTGAAATACATCCACAGGTACACCTCCAATTGATTGAAATTATGTCTATTAGCCAATCAGAAGCTTCTAAAGCCATGACATAATTTTCTGGAATTTTCCAAGCTGTTTAAAGGCACAGTCAACTTGGTGTATGTAAACTTCTGACCCACTGGAATTGTGATACAGTGAATTAATTATAAGTGAAATAATCTGTCTGTAAACAATTGTTGGAAAAATTACTTGCGTCATGCACAAAGTAGATGTCCTAACTGACTTTCCAAAACTATAGTTTGTTAACAATACATTTGTGGAGTGGTTAAAAACAAGTTTTAATGACTCCAACCTAAGTGTATGTAAACGTCCAACTTCAACTGTATTTTTACACTATTTTAGTGTCACACCTACAGTACTGTACCTTACCTTAAAACCCACGTACCATTTCATTACTTGAATCCTACAGAAGAACCATTTCTAGTGACGTCCATAATTATTGACACCCTTGATAAAGATTAGCAAAAATTACTGTATAAAATAAATTATTCAAACACTGATATTGTATGCTCCAAAAAAATTGGGAAATGATTTTATACTAACTGATACAATTGCTCTGAGAAACATATTTAGTTTAACAAGTAATATTTTTTTATTTCTAAAAAGTAGGGGTCAAAATTATTGACATCCCTGTTTTCAATAACTTTCAATACCTCACCTTGTGAGGTAACAGCACCGAGCCTCTTTCTAAAATGTTTTATGAGTTTGAGAACACATTGGTAGTGATCTTAGACCATTCTTCCATACAGAATCCTTCACGATCCTTGGAAGCAAGTGGGAAAAAAGTAGCCCCATAACATCAAAAATCCACCAGCATATTTTACATTAGGTATGAACTTATTTTCTACTCATGTATTCTCATTTCGACGCCAAACCCACAACTGGTGTGCGTGGCCAAAAAACGATATTTTCATGTCATCTGACCAAAGCACCATCGAGAGCATCCTGACCGGTTGCATCACAGCCTGGTATGGCAACTGCTCGGCATCTGATCGTAAGGCGCTACAGAGGGTAGTGCAAACGGCCCAGTACATCACTGGGGCCAAGCTTCCTGCCATCCAAGACCTATATAATAGGCATTGTCAGGAAAGCCCATAAAATTGTCAGAGAATCCAGTCACCCAAGTTATAGACTGTTTTCTCTGCTACCGCACTGCAAGTGCTGCCAGAGCACCAAGTCTACTTGTACACTGCTGCTACTCGCTGTTTGTTACCCACTATGCATAGTCACTTCGCACCCACCTACATGTACAGATTACCTCAACTAGCCTATACTCCCGTACACTGACTTGGTACCGGTGCCCCCTGTATGTAGCCTCGTTATTCTTATTGTGTTACTTTTATTATGACTTTTATTTTAGTCTACTTGGTAAATATTTTCTTCTTCTTGAACTACACTGTTGGTTAAGGGATTGTAAGTAAGCGTTTCACAGTAAAGTCTACACTTGTTGTGTTCGGCGCATGTGGCAAATAAAGTTAGATTTGATTTGAAGTGCCAATGCCGTTTTACATTAAGTGTTGTTGGATGACGTGAAAATAGAGCTCTGTGGCCACGCACACCATTTGTTTTTACTTTTTAGTCATTTACCAGACGATGTTATCCAGTGTGACCTATAGTAGTGTTGTGTCTTTGGCTATGCCAGATTAAGTGATATGACATGCTATTCTATAAAATATTTCTCCGCAATTAATGTCACCTGATTGAGCTAAATGTAAATGTAATTAACTAGAGAGTCGGGCACCACAAAATAATATTTATAGAGCTGTTATCTTCCGAATAAAGTCTTAAAGACCAAGTAGTAACAAACTAGTGGTGAAAACTGATCATCACACCATCTCTATCTGATACATGTTGTGTCTACTAGCCCAATCTCAGAGAAAACTGCACAGGGAATATCAATAGCAGTCATCAATAGCAGTCAATATCAATCGTCATCTTACTTCAGTCTCATCTGAAAGTTGTAAATTCTTGGTTATCTGCAAGAACCCTGGCTAACAATTTGAATCAGCAAAAGTAAGCTACACAGAATTAACCCCAAAAAAGCCCTTAAAATCAATTACCGTGAATGAACCTTCTGTAAAGAACGAGTATCATTCCAAAAAAGCAGCAGCTACAAAAAGAAAGGTGACAGTAATCAAAAGAAAAGTTTAATTATTTATTTACTAAATACCTAACTAATCACACAGAATTACACATACACACAATTAATCATAACTTTATTACGATTTACGTCATAAAGGAAAACGTCCCAAGCGGGCGGAACAGATATGACCGCTTGTTACACAAAAGAAAATGGGCTGGGTTTGAGTGAAAGAGCGGGAAGACTGAGGAACAAAGGGAAGAAGCTGTGCTATCGTAAATACAGTATCTTATGCATTCTAAATTACCGGTCATTTGGAAAAGGAAAATGCAATAAATATTTACTCTGAGCTACGCTTCGGTAGGTTGGTGGTAGACGGAAGGCCGTGTTGCCCAACCGAGTCCTTTGAAGAATGTCTCTGGTGGTCAATTGGATACGTTGTAGTAACGTCGTTGTGTGGTAGAAGGGAAACTCTGTCTGTTCCTTCCTAACCTGCATTTGCAGCTGTGGTTGCTAACTCAACAGCTACGAGGTATCACTTCTGTAGTGAATAAGAGTTCAAAGTTCATATCATTCACAACCAAAGCTCACGCTGATGTTGGCTTCATTCTGTAGTTATTATCTGAACCATTCTGACATAGGACCGTCGTCCTACACCCCCGGAGCAGGAAATTCTATTGTCGTCAAGGGCTTATATAGGAAGGGAGAGGAGGGCGTGTTTGAAAAGTTTTATAGCCCATGTCCATTCACAGGCCGGGCCACTGATTAAGCAGCCCTATCTTATAAAAACCCACATCTCACATTTTAGAAGCTAAAATCACATTTCATCCCATCACAAATAATTTCATATTCAAACATTTAAATTGAACAACAATTCCATGTGAATCCAATAACTCTGATGTGTAGACTTTCCACTGTAGAGTTTGTCATCTTATCATTGATGAGAATGTCTCAGATGACAACCGAACTGACATCATATTCATTAAGTACCACCACATAGAATATAGTTCATTTCCCCCCACCTACTGATGTTCCCAGAATCTCTTTGTTAACCAAGGGTTTTGCAAATGTAAACTCAGTATGGTCGAGTGAGGAAAAATGGGGGAAGAGGTATTTATGACTGTCATAAACCTACCCCCCAGGCCAACATCATGACAGTAGAATGGGATAGATTTTTGTACTTTTTTTCATACTGGTTCCCCGTGGGAATTGAACCCACAACCCTGGCATTGTAAGCACCATGCTCAACAAACTGAGTCACATGGGATCCTAGCGGTAGGTTTGGCGTCGAAATGAGAATGCATGAGCGGACTAGAACTCCATATCTACAGTAAGACAGGTATCATCAACTAGATTCAGCCGCGGGACGATTTATTTTTTGAGCGGATGGTCCGGGGACCGGAACATATTACAAATAATTTGTTGACAGCAAATTGACCGCAAGAAGCCCAAACAGATATAATGTTTGACTGACACATAATCATTTCAAACCTTGCTTACATTTGTATGTGATAATGTGTCTCTTTATTATGCGTGGGAATACTTGGGAACAGATTTCTTAAAGTAAAATCACTTGGAGCTGATTTCCTGATATTGTTACAGTCTTATGTCCAATAATGAAAATCCCCCCCCCCCAATTTTGTTTTGATTTATTTATTGCTCAAAAAACTTGGGAGGAAGGGAGGACAAATAAAACCACTTCCCCGCGGGCTGCCAGTTGGGGAACCATGCTCGATGTTTTAGCAAGGTTTTGTTGCAAACGAGTATCATGAGTACATGCACCCAAATGGTTTACCAAAAACAGGGCACACTTTTTTGCTATTCGTACAATTACAACGTTGAACATCCCAGCCCTATGAAATGTCCCCTTGTGGTCATTGAATGTCCCATGCGTCAAAATGAACGCCAGGCTCCCAGAACGTTCACAGAATGTCCATGAGATAACATCTCTCCGAAACCCTTAAAAGGACCTAATGGGAATGTCACCTAAAGTCCTTGTTTGCTGGGTAATGCCTTATAACGGTTACATAACAGATGGCATAAACGGTTATAACCGTCATGGCACAAACCATCGTTTCTTTGGCTGATTTTGTAGGCATACTGCTAGACAACTACCTGAAGAGGTAAGACTGTATAGCAGAAAGGAGAGTCTCCTAGAAGCAGTACTACTATTGTGAATACTCCTAAGGCTTGGATATGAATGGCCATTTCCAGCCTTCTCTACTGCCTCTGAGGAAGAAACCATGCAAGAAGCCCTCTACTTCTCTCAAGATCATATTCAGCTTTCCACACACGCAGACCTGCTATTATGGGTAGTAGCAGTACATACAGTATGTACAGTGGGGGAAAAAAGCATTTAGTCAGCCACCAATTGTGCAAGTTCTCCCACTTAAAAAGATGAGAGAGGCCTACAATTTTCACCATAGGTACACTTCAACTATGACAAGACAAAATGAGAAAAAAAAATCCAGAAAATCACATTGTAGGATTTTTTATGAATTTATTTGCAAATTACGGTGGAAAATGAGTATTTGGTCAATAACAAAAGTTTATCTCAATACTTTGTTATATACCCTTTGTTGGCAATGACAGAGGTCAAACGTTTTCTGTAAGTCTTCACAAGGTTTCCACACACTGTTCCTGGTATTTTGGCCCATTCCTCCATGCAGATCTCCTCTAGAGCAGTGATGTTTTGGGGCTGTTGCTGGGCAACACGGACTTTCAACTCCCTCCAAAGATTTTCTATTGAGTTGAGATCTGGAGACTGGCTAGGCCACTCCAGGACCTTGAAATGCTTCTTACGAAGCCACTCCTTCGTTGCCCGGGCGATGTGTTTGGGATTGTTGTCATGCTGAAAGACCCAGCCACGTTTCATCTTCAATGCCCTTGCTGATGGAAGGAGGTTTTCACTCAAAATCTCACGATACATGGCCCCATTCATTCTTTCCTTTACACGGATCAGTCGTCCTGGTCCCTTTGCAGAAAAACAGCCCCAAAGCATGATGTTTCCACCCCCATGCTTCACAGTAGGTATGGTGTTCTTTGGATGCAACTCAGCATTCTTTGTCCTCGAAATGGTTTCATCTGACCATATGACATTTTCCCAATCTTCTTTTGGATCATCCAAATGCTCTCTAGCAAACTTCAGATGGGCCTGGACATGTATTGGCTTAAGCAGGGGGACACGTCTGGCACTTCAGGATTTGAGTCCCTGGCGGCGTAGTGTGTTACTGATGGTAGGCTTTGTTACTTTGGTCCCAGCTCTCTGCAGGTCATTCACTAGGTCCCCCTGTGTGGTTCTGGGATTTTTGCTCACCGTTCTTGTGATAATTTTGACCCCGCGGGGTGAGATCTTGCGTGGAGCCCCAGATCGAGGGAGATTATCAGTGGTCTTGTATGTCTTCCATTTCCTAATAATTGCTCCCACAGTTGATTTCTTCAAACCAAGCTGCTTACCTATTGCAGATTCAGTCTTCCAAGCCTGGTGCAGGTCTACAATTTTGTTTCTGGTGTCCTTTGACCGCTCTTTGGTCTTGGCCATAGTGGAGTTTGGAGTGTGACTGTTTCTGAGGTTGTGGACAGGTGTCTTTTATACTGATAACAAGTTCAAACAGGTGCCATTAATACAGGCAATGAGTGGAGGACAGAGGAACCTCTTAAAGAAGAAGTTACAGGTGATCAAATACTTATTTTCCTCCATAATTTGCAAATACATTAATTAAAAATCCTACAATGTGATTTTCTGGATTTTTTCCTTCTCATTTTGTCTGTCATAGTTGCAGTGTACCTATGATGAAAATTACAGGCCTCTCTCATCTTTTTAAGTGGGAGAACTTGCACAATTGGTGGCTGACTAAATACTTTTTTGCCCCACTGTACATATTTCCTGTATGTGGCAGTGGAACTGTTTCCTGTACGAGAGCGTTCCATTATGTTTGTGATGTTTGTTATTTATGATGGTTAACAGGCTTTCTGCCTCAGGCTACAACTACACATAATCCTCTCTCTCTCTGTGTGTGTATGTGTGTGTGCGTGCGTGTGGTGACCTGACCTCTGTTGACTGCTCCACCCACTCTCAGCCAATAATGATTTAACTCTGCATAATATAACCAATCAACACGATCAGAGACAGAAGATATTGGTAGTTTGATTTGACTGTGTGTGTGTGTGCCTGCGTGTGTTTTTGACTGTGAGACTAATTGATCCATTGTGAAGGGCAGGACTCTGGTGGCTTGCCCCAGACTGGATAAGGGCTCTATCATGAGAATCAACCACGGACACACACACACACACACTGTGTATGCAAACATCTCCACAGGAGAGCAACACAGCAACACAGAAAATCACTTCATCAATAACTAACCGCAGGGGAGGGTGGGGAAAGAAAGAGAGAGAGAGAGAGAGAGAGAGAGAGAGAGGAGGAGGAAGAAAGAGGGGAAGAGAAATGGGAGATGGATTGAGATCCAAAGAAAAGAGGGGGTTGTGAGTGGTACAGCGGAAAGAGAGAAAAAGAGACAGAGAACGATTGAAAGAGAGAATGAGTGAGAGCTGAAGTGAGAGAATTTAAAAAAAGAAAGAGAATATCCTGCACCTCTCTTTGTCCCTCTCCTCTGGGATTGACTTTTCAGATGACAGGAGATGAAAAGACTGAGGGAATGTTCTCCCTCTTTTTCAAAGAGGTTTCATCTCTCTTTCTTTCTTTCTTTGTCAAATTCAAATTTCTGTCAGTAGGAAAGGTTGTTTTCCCTGTAGGCCACAGAGAATAATACACACTAGGCACAGAGATTATTGACTCCACACTCCTGCAGATGTCAATTCACAAACACACACTAATGGCAAATGGTTAAGCTTCACTGATTCCTAATATCCTGAAAAGGAGAGAAAAAGAGAAGAATACATCTCCATCTCTGTCTGTCCCACTGTCTGTCTGTGTCGGTCTCTCTGCTTCTCTCTCTCTCTGTCTGTCTGTCTGTGTCGGTCTCTCTGCTTCTCTCTCTCTCTGTCTGTCTGTCTGTGTCGGTCTCTCTGCTTCTCTCTCTCTCTCTCTGTCTGTCTGTGTCGGTCTCTCTGCTTCTCTCTCTCTGTCTGTCTGTGTCGGTCTCTCTGCTTCTCTCTCTCTCTCTGTCTGTCTGTGTCGGTCTCTGCTTCTCTCTCTCTCTCTCTGTCTGTCTATGTCGGTCTCTCTGCTTCTCTCTCTCTCTCTGTCTGTCTGTGTCGGTCTCTCTGCTTCTCTCTCTCTCTCTGTCTGTCTGTGTCGGTCTCTCTGCTTCTCTCTCTCTCTCTCTCTGTCTGTCTGTGTCGGTCTCTCTGCTTCTCTCTCTCTCTCTCTCTGTCTGTCTGTCTGTGTCGGTCTCTCTGCTTCTCTCTCTCTCTGTCTGTCTGTGTCGGTCTCTCTGCTTCTCTCTCTCTCTCTCTGTCTGTCTGTGTCGGTCTCTCTGCTTCTCTCTCTCTCTCTGTCTGTCTGTGTCGGTCTCTCTGCTTCTCTCTCTCTCTCTCTCTCTGTCTGTCTGTGTCGGTCTCTCTGCTTCTCTCTCTCTGTCTGTCTGTGTCGGTCTCTCTGCTTCTCTCTCTCTCTGTCTGTCTGTGTCGGTCTCTCTGCTTCTCTCTCTCTCTGTCTGTCTGTCTGTGTCGGTCTCTCTGCTTCTCTCTCTCTCTCTCTCTGTCTGTCTGTGTCGGTCTCTCTGCTTCTCTCTCTCTCTCTCTGTCTGTCTGTGTCGGTCTCTCTGCTTCTCTCTCTCTCTCTCTGTCTGTCTGTCTGTGTCGGTCTCTCTGCTTCTCTCTCTCTCTGTCTGTCTGTCTGTGTCGGTCTCTCTGCTTCTCTCTCTCTCTCTCTCTGTCTGTCTGTGTCGGTCTCTCTGCTTCTCTCTCTCTCTCTGTCTGTCTGTGTCGGTCTCTCTGCTTCTCTCTCTCTCTCTCTCTCTCTGTCTGTCTGTGTCAGTCTCTCTGCTTCTCTCTCTGTCTGTCTGTCTGTGTCGGTCTCTCTGCTTCTCTCTCTCTGTCTGTGTCTGTCTCTCTCTCTCTGTCTGTCTGTCTGTGTCGGTCTCTGCTTCTCTCTCTGTCTGTCTGTGTCGGTCTCTCTGCTTCTCTCTCTCTGTCTGTCTGTGTCGGTCTCTCTGCTTCTCTCTCTCTCTGTCTGTCTCTCTGCTTCTCTCTCTCTCTGTCTGTCTGTGTCGGTCTCTCTGCTTCTCTCTCTCTCTGTCTGTCTCTCTGCTTCTCTCTCTCTCTGTCTGTCTGTGTCGGTCTCTCTGCTTCTCTCTCTCTTTCTTTCTCTCTCACTCTCTCCCATGCCTCTAAGCTATTCTCTGACTGAAAACGGAGGAATGTGTCTGTGTGTATGAGATTCTAGAGGAGCAGACGTATTTCTGTCACTCTCTCTTGTATTCCAGCTGTTCTCTAGACTGGGACCTGCTCTCCTGAATATTATCTTAGTGATGGAGCATTGCCCAGGCATCTCCTATACCTGTGTATGGAGTAAGATAGAGAGAAGAGGGGAAGGAAGGAAATAAATAAAACAGAGATAATCTGCACCCCATAGAAAAAGAAGAGTCCAGACTTCTCTGTAGTGGTTTTACAGTTTGGCAAATGTATCCCACTGCCTTGGCAAGGAAATGGAATTTAGCATTTTTAAAACTGTTCATTTATAAAATGTTTCACGCTTTCTCTTTTTCACACCCCTCTTCCTTTCTCACACCCTTTGGCTATCGGCACCAGTTTAACAACACAGAGGCGTTTGTTTACGTTTCATTTCCTCATGGAACAACGAGACCGGAGGAGAGCGCCGAGAGAAAGAAAAAAAAAGTCAGCGAAATGATTTTAATTGCTTTACCGCTCAATGTGCTTTACGCAAACAATAAAATAATTTGAGGCTGTTGTTTTTCAGGTCCGTGGTAGCATCATTCACTCCGTGATTAAATCAATATCGCAGCGTTTTATTATGCATGAGCTTATTGCACTTACAGAGCGCTTACACTTTGAACCTCCTTTTTAATGCCATGATTAAAATATAACTGCAGGATCCAGAATGATTAGGGTAATTGTGAGGCATGTGAATGAAGAAGAAGATATGGAAAGTCATGTTTGGAATTCTAGATGAACAGACTAGTAAGAGCTGCTAGTTTTACAGGTCGTTTTACATCTGCTTACCGTTTATCTTATTTGTTTACTGGTGACTTATAGCAAGCAATGTCTGCGACGTTCCAATGTCTAGATACGGTTGAGTCATGCAGTGCTGTTTAAAACATCCCAGTGTGTGTTATTAAGGAACGGAACCTCTCATTGATGAGCGAATCGAATAGGGAATAGACTCTACTATCTAGAGCAGAGGTAGTATAACCAGGGGTGTAGACCCAGGCCTCAACAGCCTTTCTACTGATCCATTTTCAGAAAAAGCCAAATCTGTGGGGGCCTGGACTATAGAGCAATAATACTAACATATCCACTGTCTGTATACTGAAGGTAGACCCCATTCTAAAAGACAAACCTAGCCACCTCAGGCCGGTACAGGGTATTGACTGTGTCCCATATGACTCCCTACTCTCTAGTTGTCATTAGTCTCTCTATGTCTGTGGCTGGAAGTACTGCTCTATACTGTATGGGGAATAGGGCAGAGACCTGAGAGAGGGATGAGATTTGGCCATTATTCATATGGGGTCAGTTGGTGGTCAAATGTCATTGACCGGAAGGTGACTCTATGTGTCTCCTGTGTGTGTGTGTGTGTGTGTGTCTCCTGTGTGTGTGTGTGTGTGTGTGTGTGTGTGTGTGTGTGTGTGTGTGTGTGTGTGTGTGTGTGTGTGTGTCTCCTGTGTGTGTGTGTGTGTGTCTCCTGTGTGTGTGTCTCTTGTGTGTGCGGTTGCGCGCACGTGTGCCCTGCAGGGACTACAGGGTGGACTGAGTGTTACGTTATGGCCTAACGAGATAACAGTCCCAGACGAATTAGCATATGTCAATGAAGGTGGTTAAAGCGACCCACTGGAGCATTCCTCTGCTCAGCCAACTACAAGGTCCAGGGCTGTGTCAATACACTTCATTCAGGAGTAGGACCTCCTTCCTTTTGTTTGTGCCTCCTCCTAGCACGTAATGGATGTCCTCGTAGAGGTTCTTGTCGGGGTATTTGAAGTGATGAGAATGGGTTGTATAAGCGTCAATATCTATGGTGGAATATTTATTTAGTGTTCCCTTTCATAGCTCTTAGAGTCGTGAGTTGTTGCGCAGCCCCGCAGATATGGCTCTCTTGCAACTTGTGGATCAAATCTTTACCTCCCTGAATAACAATGAATACTCGTTTTGCATCTTTTTAGATTTATCCAAAGTGTTTGACACGGTTGATCATTAAATATGACTTTCTAAATTGTATTATTACGGTTTTCATGATCGTACATATAATACACAAAAAAAAGTTTATACATTCAGATGAAATGACATCAGGATCACATATAACTGGCTACATAGTTATGTTTATGGTGGAGAATTATTTGTTAACGGCTCTTCATTTACCAGAGCCAAGACATCCTGTGGCGTGACACAGGGTTGGATATTTGGACCTTTGTTATTCCTAATCTATATCAATGACCTTGCTGAAGGGTCTTCTACCATACTTCCCATTCTCTTTGCTGATGAAACCAATTAGATTTTATCACACAAAAATGTTGATTCACTAATTAATGAATCCACCTCAGACATGGACAATTTTTCTGAACAAATTATCTTTAAATGTAAAAAAAAAAAAAAAAAGAAATCTAACTTTATTGTGTTTACTGGAAAGAATAAGACAACAAAAAAAAGCCAGAATCTCAATTGGTGGGAATCAAATGGAACAAGTCACATCCACTAGATTCCTCAGAGTTCTAGATCACATTCAATTTGTCTGCAGCAAAGTGATGAAATCGGTTGGTATCACCTGTAAGATTAGTGGTTTGGTTCACCAGGTTTGCTTCCTAACACCATAGTTTAATTGACCCATATCTCATTTACTGTAATATTGTCTGGGTGGGCCATACCTACACAAATGACTCATCATACAAAAATACATTTGCAAGAATAGCCACCTCAAATTTCCTGGCTCTGTCTGCACCTTTGTTTAAGAAACTCAATATCTGCCTATTTACAACAATAATGTACGCCAATTATGCACTTTCATCTACAAATACTCATATCTCCCAAAATCTCCTAAACCCTTCAATGGATTCTTCCAGGTTCATTCTGAAATCCATCTGCAGAACATAACACAAGTCACTGTGGTAACCATCCCACTCACCACTGGCGCAGCTCACAGTCCGTTCTCTATCAGATGTAGAGGTACCGTACCCTGGAATTCTTATCTTCACATTGCCAAAACATCATCATCCCTCAATAACTTCAAGTTCAGACTGGGGGTCAGCCTGATGAACCAAACTACTCAGTAATCTCCTCCATATAGCCTAACTCTCACACACTCACATTAACACACACATTTAAACAAAACAGTTTGTTTTGTGATTACAGATTAATGAGGTTAAACGTTTATAATTAGTAGGTTTTGTTATGTTTTTTTTTTGTACTTCCAACCACACCTGCACTGTTTTTTTAAATCTTTTTTTATCTGTATTGTTGTCTATCGCTTGTTTTCTCTGATGCAAATAAACAAACATATTCTTATTTACAATGATAGCCTAGGAACAAGGGGCAGAATGACAGATTTTTACCTTGTCAGCAAGGGGATTCGATCTAGCAACCTTCCGGTTACTGGCCCAATGCTCTAACCACTAGGCTACCTGCCGCCCTACACGCATGCACGGATGCACACACACACTACACACACCCGGACCGACACCCATATTAGAAATCTAACTGGGCCGTGGGTTCAGACTCAGTTCACAGCTGAGAGCTCCCACAATGCACTGGACTCATGGCGACACCTTAGGAAAGGGGCAATGCTCCTTGTACCATTCACACGGCTCCAGATACACACACACACACACACACAATTGAAAAAATATATAGGTCTTCAACTCCATCCTGCAGTAACAGGAAATTTGAAATATTTTGTGGTTTATAATTTATGGACATTTTTGGTCTTCAGAAGCCTTTTTAAACCTCAAATACACTACTTTGCTAAATTGCTGAAAAGTTTTCCTGCAAAACAAGATTCACTGTTTTACTAATGTGACCTCCGATTTGGATGTTTATCTACCTTTCTCTAAAAGTAATATTTCAAACGTCAAATTTAAATTGGGTTAAAACATTATGTTCAGGCATTCATTCTGAATGTTTACGTTTAAGGGTTAAGGTTTGGGACAGGGTTAAAACCAAAAATACAAAATGAGTGTCTACCACTAGGATTGAACACGTGACCTTTGAATCCGGAGTCATATGATTACAAAAAATTCAAGCCTACTTCATGGTAATAGCACTCTGTTGCCCCTAGTGGCCGATTTTGAAAGTGTTTTCCGTCATCCCCAGGACATGGACAGACGTCCAATTTCAAAGTCAATTGTAAGAATTCTGGCTGCTCCTGCGACAGGGTGATCAAATGAAGATCCTACATCTGTACACACACATCCCTTGCCCCAAACACACATGGGGCTACCACAACGGAGTGGAGGAGGCCATCGTCTTAGGATCTGTGGACTTCTAACTCCCAATATGTTCAACTGTAGCCGATGGGGGGCTGCGCCATGTAATGTTACAATAGATAACTACATTGAGAATTCTGGAATCAGATGTTGTAAGTTGTACCTGTTATATCAATGGCAGTGGGGTGCATGGCTCCAACGATTAATCTATGAATTCGTGCCACGGATCTTTAGTGTTTGTGTGTGTGTGTGTGTGTGTGTGTGTGTGTGCGTGTGTGTGTGTGTGTGTGTGTGTTTTGCCTTTGTGCGTCCATGTGTGTGTCCAAATGTTTATGAATATTCCAAATGCCCAATAGTTTGGAATAAGAGAAGGTTGCTTTTTTGTTGCATTTTTAATAGGACAGTTACAGGAAGAGAAACTCAGCCAGAGTAAAGCCACAGAAAACATCAACAAACACACTCCTCCATTTGTCATCCTGTCTTCCCAGAGTGAGGGAGAGGGAGAGATGCGTTCGGAAGTCTTGTGTTTAGCAACAACAAAGCTACTTCCCAGAGTTTTCCGATGTGTGTTTGCGGTAGATCCCAGTGTGTGCGTTTGTTTGCGTGCTTGTATGTCTGTTGTGTATATCTGTGTGTGTCTCTCTGTTGGCAGGATTCGATGACGAGGATCACACGAGCTGTATCCTGAATTCCTCTCAGACAACTGAAGGCCAAACTGACTTCCTCTTAGATCTGACGGTCTCTCTATACACGCAACACATCATCACATACCGAGGGACAATGAAAATGTATGCCTTTCATATTTAATTCTAGTCTGAGAGTTCTGTCTGTTTGGTTGTGTTTTTCACATGTATTGCAGTGGATCACAGGCTGCTAACTGCCATAGGTTTCTGTATGCTGAATACTATGGTGGTCAGTGCCATTTAAGATGAGGGAGGACGAAAAAATTTTGTGAGCATGGCCTTATTTCTATTACAGCATATTAGATGACTGTCATTCATATTCCATTCACCCAGCTCAATGTAACATCGATAGGTTTAGGCTATTTTTCCCTATACCCATCATGAGGTTGCTACAACCTAGTCTATGAATGAACGTTTAAAATGTAGGTGCAAAGGCCAAGAGAAATTTGAGTAAGGTGACCAACATTGACACATTCATTAACGCCTTTCACAATCTTGCCTGCATCTAGCTGATCGAGGGTGTAATCATTAGTCCAACAGTTGCAAACGAGAGTTTCTATTGGACAAATTTAGGTTTATCCCCATTTCATTCTGTTTGCTTCCGTAAAAAAAAAAAGGTTTTCAGCAGAATGAATATACCCCTGATCACACGCAAACACAGTTAACTTTCATAGCAGCCACATATAAACAGCATGATCCTTTTGAGCGTTGGATAATTCCTTTCTGCATTTACACGCTATCCTCCTCTGACATTTTCCTTTTGTTTGTGGACTTCAGTGCACAACATATCAGCTGTCTGTGACCTGGCGAAAAAACCCATCCAAGCCAAACCTTCATATCATAACCACTAACCGCTACACACAACCTACATCGTTGTCACCATATTAGCAAACGTCAAGTCAACATAGCTACTAGAGCTAACGCGTTAGTAAACCCGCTACAATCATGCAGTACAGTGTACAGTGAGCAAGCAGTAAAGCAGTTACATTGGCGGGTCCCGTGGCAATAAATCAATCAAACCAAAAGCTTACCTTGACTTGGAGTTCCAGCGTTGGCTAGCCATAGCCAACTAGGTATCATAGCATCCCTCTCTGTTTGAGCCGGATGTTTGAATAGGCTAAACTAGCTAGCTGTTAAACTAGCTCGTAAGTGAAAGGGAAAAAAAATAGATAGCTAGTTTTCTCTCTCTCTAGACTCTCCTTCATTTTTGAAGAAATGTATTCGTTTACAAATGGTTCAACTGAATATATTTAGTATAGTTGTATCTATAAAGGATAACTTTTTGTAATGTTATTTTCATGAAATTCGCTGAGGAGAATGGTCCTCCCCTTCCTCCTCTGAGGAGCCTCCACTGGCTGAATAGGGTAGGGGTTCTCAAAGCTCTCCCCGGGGAACCCCAGAGGCTTCATCATTCTGTTGTAGCCCTGAACTAGCTCGCTTTATTCACCTGCTGTAGTCAATGGCTTAATGATTAGTTGACAATTGGAATCAGGTGTTGTGTGCTAGCTCTGGGACAGATCAACTAGAGGGAATAGATGGGGCCCCGAGGAGAGGTTTGAAAGCCAGTAGGCTGACTGAGTGCAGTAAAGTAAAGTAACTCCATCCTCTGCATTTCTTTGCTGTGCTGTTTGTTACTCACACGACCTCTCACCCTCTGTCAAAAGCCCTCTCATCTACCCTAACTCTCATTTTCCCTAACACACTCTCTTTCCATCTCTCTCCCCTCTGTCTCTCTCTCCCATCCTCTCCTACCTCTTACCCTCTGTCCATTGTCAAAACACCTCTCATCTCATTACTTCTCTCTCTGCCTTCCCCCTCTCTCCTTCTCTTTCCCTCCCCTCCATCTCCTCTGTCGTTTCTCCAACACTCTGCAGTGATTTGCTCTCTGTTTTACCTGCTGACACCTGTCACCTGGGGATACCGGGCTTGTTGTCATGAGCTGCCAATGTGTGTGTGTGTGTGCGCTTGTGCACGTACTTGTGCATGGGGTGTGTATGTGTGTCACCCATGGTTACAAGCCTTAGTACACTGAGCCAACACGCTGCAGTGGCCGGTGTGAATTCATTTTTGATACTATGACAAATGTCCTCACGCCAATATCCAAGCATAGAACATGTCACCAGTACATGCCAGTACAGACTGCTCTGCTATGGTTGAGAAAGGGAGATGGACAGGGTATTTTACTTACAGTATGTTACACAGCTACAGTGCGTGCATGTGTATGTGTGTGCGTGTGAGGGATGGAGGTCTTCTCTTTATTACGACTCGGCTGTTAAAGGAAAAGAAAAAGAGGGATGGAAGACTTGAACTGGATGAATACTCTCCGGAACCTTCTGTGAACCAGTAGCTGAGGGTCGCAGTCAAGCGATGCACTCGTCCTCCTCCTCACACACAACACACACACACACACATCCTCCCCTCTCTGAGTTCTTTGAGGTTCTGAAGAAAGAGGGAGGGAGAGAATGAAAAAATACAGAGGAACAGGTCGAATAGAATATTCCCCTCCAGGGGGATTCCTCTCACCAGGTCTTGTACAGGTTACCAACACATGATCACACACACCTACAGTCCAATAAAACATGGAGACAGTAGACAACAGCAAGTTGAAGGCCAGTGGAAGACCTATCAGTGGGTGTGTTATTGCTCATGAAAGACTGCTCTGTGCTACATAGCAGATCACAGTAAGCGACTGTAGACAGTTGAATGGAAAGGAGCAGTCAGTAAAAATGTCCCAGAGGTTGCTAGGACGGGTGTAGCTTTGATTCATGATACACTTCTGTCAAAATCGGAGCTGCAGAACGAGACAACAACTGCCATGCTGGAAGTGCAGTGTACAGCAGAGTAAGGGGCAGTTCATTTCAGGAAGTGCATTGAAACGCATGAATTGAAAAGTGCCCAATGTTTTCTATGAGGATTTGTCCAAAAAAGGATATGGATTTTAACAAACGTAATGTATTAAGTTAATTCCAGCCCTGGTGCTGGGTGATGGCCAGCATGCCAGCGAGGTGTAGCAGAGAGTAACGGCATACAGTCTGTAGCACCCTCTGTCACTGCTGTTAAAAGTAGTGGGGGTGAGGAGTGGGGGAGAGAGGTAAGGAAGGGGCCAGGAAAGAGACTCGACTCCCAGGAGCGTGCTCGGTGGAGAGGGGAGGGAGGCTGTTTTACATACAAGCTGTTGATGAATCTAAGGAAAGAATCCTAATTCCTCTTTCTCTCTCTCTCTCTCTCTGTGTCTCTAAGTCTCTCTCTCTCTCCCTCCAACTGTCTCCCCTCTCACCAGTGTTCTATGAGGTTTGTCTGACCTTTCCATGTGTTACTGGTGTCAGTGGTGGGATATGAGGGTCTGGTCAAAGCCATTGATCAGGCTGATCAGAGTATTGGCTAACTCTCACAGTGGCGCCAGGATCTATAGCAGGTCCCAGAGTCCAGCAGGAGGGATCTGGGATTGATTACGCCAGGCATCAGAGTGTGACGGACAAGAGCTCTAAATCCATGTGAGAGGGAGGGAGAGAGAGAGAGCGCGTTCGGTTTTTGTCTATAAAGGCAGATTAATAATGAGTGTCTTTACCGAGCGAACCGCATCCTTGGCATTCCCTAGCGCTTTTGAGTAGGGAGTATGCGTGTGTTTGCGTGGTAAGAATGTGTGTGCCACGCTCTTTGTGTGTGTGTGAGTGTGTGTGTGTGTGTGTGTGTGTGTGTGTGTGTGTGTGTGTGTGTGTGTGTGTGTGTGTGTGTGTGTGTGTGTGTGTGTGTGCGTGAGTGATTTAATATTCCAGTAAAGTGGTCCCAGTGGAGAGACAGCTCTTTGTTCTTGGTAATGATCATGCCGGGGAACACTAATGTAGAGGAGGAGAGAGAACATCCCCCAACACACACCCTCCCCATTGCCACTTACCATGGCAACACACAGCACAATTCCATATGTGTGTGTGAGTTTTCTCATGTGGTTAATCTCATATCGATATGTGTTTTCTTGTCCAGTTTATTGTGCTGTTATTCTGGAAAATGCACCACCATCAAGCAGCTCAGGGAAGAGATCCTCCAGCTGTTATCTCGGCTGCCAGAAGAGGATGACCTGTTTTCTAACTGCACCGACCTTGCTGTGACCCTGGCAAACCAAATCTGTTGGAAAACGCCTCCTATAGTAGAGCTGTCGATAAGTCGGTTTAAACATCCTCGCTGGCACAGGGAAGAGAATAATTATCCCTGGCCTCCCTCCTGTGCCACCGAAGGGGTTCAGAGCATTTTGCCCTAGATGAGTACCTGGAGAAACTTCGCAACGACAGGAATGTCTCTTTTTGTTGACCACTTTGATCTGCTGTGGGAGCAACCAGCGTTTTTTTAAAGAGACAGGATTCACCCTAACCGCAGTGGCTCCGGGATTATTTCCAGCAAAATCACAACCTGTTTTAGAGACTCACAGACAGCGTCTGGTAGTGATTCAGTCCTCCCTGTCAGACTGACAGACAGGGTCTGGTAGTGATTCAGTCCTCCCTGTCAGACTGACAGACAGGGTTTGGTAGTGATTCAGTCCTCCCTGTCAGACTGACAGACAGCGTCTGGTAGTGATTCAGTCCTCCCTGTCAGACTGACAGACAGCGTCTGGTAGTGATTCAGTCCTCCCTGTCAGACTGACAGACAGCGTCTGGTAGTGATTCAGTCCTCCCTGTCAGACTGACAGACAGCGTCTGGTAGTGATTCAGTCCTCCCTGATAGACTGACAGACAGGGTCTAGTAGTGATTCAGTCCTCCCTGATAGACTGACAGACAGGGTCTGGTAGTGATTCAGTCCTCCCTGATAGACTGACAGACAGGGTCTGGTAGTGATTCAGTCCTCCCTGATAGACTGACAGACAGGGTTTGGTAGTGATTCAGTCCTCCCTGATAGACTGACAGACAGGGTTTGGTAGTGATACAGTCCTCCCTGATAGACTGACAGACAGGGTTTGGTAGTGATACAGTCCTCCCTGATAGACTGACAGACAGGGTTTGGTAGTGATTCTGTTTTTCAGTCCTCCCTGATAGACTGACAGACAGGGTTTGGTAGTGATTCAGTCCTCCCTGATAGACTGACAGACAGGGTTTGGTAGTGATTCAGTCCTCCCTGATAGACTGACAGACAGGGTTTGGTAGTGATTCAGTCCTCCCTGATAGACTGACAGACAGGGTTTGGTAGTGATTCAGTCCTCCCTGATAGACTGACAGACAGGGTTTAGTGATTCAGTCCTCCCTGATAGACTGACAGACAGGGTTTGGTAGTGATTCAGTCCTCCCTGATAGACTGACAGACAGGGTTTGGTAGACTGACAGACAGGATTCAGTCCCTCCCCTGACTCACAGTTTGGTAGTGATTCAGTCCTCCCTGATAGACTGACAGACAGGGTTTGGTAGTGATTCAGTTTGGACTACAGACAGGGTGATTCAGTCCTCCCTGATAGACTGACAGACAGAGTGATTCAGTCCTCCCTGATAGACTGACAGACAGGGTTTGGTAGTGATTCAGTCCTCCCTGATAGACTGACAGACAGGGTTTGGTAGTGATTCAGTCCTCCCTGATAGACTGACAGACAGCGTCTGGTAGTGATTCAGTCCTCCCTGATAGACTCACAGACAGGGTTTGGTAGTGATTCAGTCCTCCCTGATAGACTGACAGACAGGGTTTGGTAGTGTCCTCCCTGATAGACTCACAGACAGGGTCATAGACTGACAGACAGGGTTTGGTAGTGATTCAGTCCTCCCTGATAGACTCTCAGACAGGGTTTGGTAGTGATTCAGTCCTCCCTGATAGACTGACAGACAGGGTTTGGTAGTGATTCAGTCCTCCCTGATAGACTGACAGACAGGGTTTGGTACAGTCCTCCCTGATAGACTTTTGGTAGTGATTCAGTCCTCCCTGATAGACTGACAGACAGGGTTTGGTAGTGATTCAGTCCAGACAGGGTCCAGTCCTCCCTGATCAGACTGACAGACAGGGTTTGGTAGTGATTCAGTCCAGACAGGGTCCCTCCCTGATAGACTGACAGACAGGGTTTGGTAGTGATTCAGTCCTCCCTGTCAGACTCACAGACTGACAGTCCTCCCTGTCAGACTGACAGGGGTTTGGTAGTGATTCAGTCCTCCCTGTCAGACTGACAGACAGACAGGTCTGGTAGTGGTTCAGTCCTCCCTGTCAGACTGACAGACAGGGTTTGGTAGTGATTCAGTCCTCCCTGTCAGACTGACAGACAGGGTCTGGTAGTGATTCAGTCCTCCCTGTCAGACTGACAGACAGGGTCTGGTAGTGATTCAGTCCTCCCTGTCAGACTGACAGACAGGGTCTGGTAGTGATTCAGTCCTCCCTGTCAGACTGACAGACAGGGTCTGGTAGTGATTCAGTCCTCCCTGTCAGAATAAGCAACAGACAGGGTGAGTGATTCAGTCCTCCCTGTCAGACTGACAGACAGGGTCTGTCAGTCCTCCCTGTCAGACTGACAGACAGGGTTGTGGTCTTAGTGATTCAGTCCTCCCTGTCAGACTACAGAAATGGGAAACAGGGGTGGGGGACTGACAGCCTCTATTTTTCCTGAAGACTGACAGACAGGGTCTCATCTGTAAGGACATTTCAGTTTGTCAGACTGTCTGGTTTTTTCAGAGCATCATGTCTATACTGTTTAAATGTCAGCCACCAGTGTCTTCAGACTGTTGTGTTGCTCTTAACCCTGAAATGGGATAGATCAACAAAGCACTTTGTTGTCTCATCATGCTTTCTTTCCTGATTTCTCTGAATTATTGTTCTTGAGCTATGATAAAATTGTGTTGGGCGATTTTAATATTCATGTTGACAAAGACACTGACTCCAAGCCCATTGAAGTTATCCCTCATTATCCCTCATGTTACTGGGCCCATCCATAACTATGGACATACTCTGGACCTGATTATTACCAAGTGGCTTTCTACTGGACCCACCCATAACCACGGACATACTCTGGACCTGGTTATTACCAAGGGGCTTTCTACTGGGCCCAACCATAACCACGGACATACTCTGGACCTGATTATTACCAAGGGGCTTTCTACTGGGCCCAACCATAACCACGGACATACTCTGGACCTGATTATTACCAAGGGGCTTTGTACTGGGCCCATCCATAACCACGGACATACTCTGGACCTGGTTATTACCAAGGGGCTTTCTACTGGGCCCAACCATAACCACGGACATACTCTGGACCTGATTATTACCAAGGGGCTTTCTACTGGGCCCATCCATAACCACGGACATATTCTGGACCTGGTTATTACCAAGTGTCTTTCTATTGTTGATGTTGCTTTATCTGATCACCACTGTGGAGTCTTTACTGTCCTCCCTCACCACTGTGGATTCTTTACTGTCCTCCCTCACCACTGTGGATTCTTTACCACTGTCCTCCCTGTCAGACTGACAGACAGGGTCTTTTTTAACCACAGTACAGGCTAATACTCAACGCATTATTAAGAAACGCTATCTGACCTCTGAAGATGCTACAGATTTTACTGAGTGTATGAACAATGCCTTCCCTTTCTGATGATTTAGTTGATAACTTTAATATCAAAATCAAATCAAATGTATTTATATAGCCCTTCGTACATCAGCTGATATCTCAAAGTGCTGTACAGAAACCCAGCCTAAAACCCCAAACAGCAAACAATGCAGGTGTAGAAGCACGGTGGCTAGGAAAAACTCCATAGAAAGACCAAAACCTAGGAAGAAACCTAGAGAGGAACCAGGCTATGAGGGGTGGCCAGTCCTCTTCTGGCTCTGCCGGGTGGAGATTATAACAGAACATGGCCAAGATGTTCAAATGTTCATAAATGACCAGCATGGTCAAAAAATAATAATCACAGTAGTTGTCGAGGGTGCAGCAAGTCAGCACAGGAGGGGTCAGGAGACACTGTGTTCCCATCCGATGATACCCCTGGACAGGGCCAAACAGGAAGGATATAACCCCACCCACTTTGCCAAAGCACAGCCCCCACACCACTAGAGGGATATCTTCAACCACCAACTTACCATCCTGAGACAAGGCCGAGTATAGCCCACAAAGATCTTCGCCACGGCACAACCCAAGGGGGGGCGCCAACCCAGACAGGAAGATCACATCAGTGACTCAACCCCCTCAAGTGACACACCCCTCCTAGGGACGGCATGAAAGAGCACCAGTAAGACAGTGACTCAGCCCCTGTAATAGGGTTATAGGCAGAGAATTCCAGTGGAAAGAGGGGAACCAGCCAGGCAGAGACAGCAAAGGCGGTTCGTTGCTCCAGAGCCTTTCCGTTCACCTTCACACTCCTGGGCCAGACTACACTCAATCATATGACCCACTGAAGAGATGAGTCTTCAGTAAAGACTTAAAGGTTGAGACCGAGTCTGCGTCTCTCACATGGGTAGGCAGACCATTCCATAAAAATGGAGCTCTATAGGAGAAAGCCCTGCCTCCATCTGTTTGCTTAGAAATTCTAGGGACAATTAGGATGCCTGTGTCTTGTGACCGTAGTGTACATGTAGGTATGTACGGCAGGACCAAATCAGAGAGGTAGGTAGGAGCAAGCCTATGTAATGCTTTGTAGGTTAGCAGTAAAACCTTGAAATCAGCCCTTGACTTAACAGGAAGCCAGTGTAGGGAGGCTAGCACTGGAGTAATATGATTACATATTTTGGTTCTAGTCAGGATTCTAGCAGCCGTATTTAGCACTAACTGAAGTGTATTTAGTGCTTTATCCGGGTAGCCGGAAAGTAGAGCATTGTAGTAGTCTAACCTAGAAGTTTAAAAAAAGCATGGATTAATTTTTATGCATCATTTTTGGACAGAAAGTTTCAGATTTTTGCAATGTTACGTAGATGGAAAAAAGCTGTCCTTGAAAAAGTCTTGATATGTTCGTCAAAAGAGAGATCAGGGTCCAGAGTAACGCCAAGGTCCTTCACAGTTTTATTTGAGACGACTGTACAACCATTAAGATTAATTTTCAACAGAAGATCTCTTTGTTTCTTGGGACCTAGAACAAGCATCTCTGTTTTGTCCGAGTTTAAAAGTAGAAAGTTTGCAGCCATCCACTTCCTTATGTCTGAAACACAGACTTCTAGCGAGGGCAATTTTGGGGCTTCACCATGTTTCATTGAAATGTACAGCTGTGTGTCATCCGCATAGCAGTGAAAGTTAACATTATGTTTTCGAATGACATCCCCATGAGGTAAAACAATAGTGGTCCTAAAACGGAATCTTGAGGAACACCGAAATTACAGTTGATTTGTCAGAGGACAAACCATTCACAGAGACAAACTGATATCTTTCCGACAGATAAGATCTAAACCAGCCAGAACTTGTCTGTGTAGACCAATTTGGGACCAATTTTTCCAATCTCTCCAAAAGAATGTGGTGATCGATGGTATCAAAAGCAGCACTAAGGTCTAGGAGCACGAGGACAGATGCAAAGCCTCGGTCTGATGCCATTAAAAGGTAATTTACCACCTTCACAAGTGCAGTCTCAGTGCTATAACATTTTTGAGAGGAATGGAAGATTCGATATAGGCCGATAGTTTTTATATTTTCTAGGTCAAGGTTTGGCTTTTTCAAGAGAGGCTTTATTACTGCCACTTTTAGTGAGTTTAGTACACATCCGGTGGATAGAGAGCCGTTTATTATGTTCAACATAGGAGGGCCAAGCACAGGAAGCAGCTCTTTCAGTAGTTTAGTTGGAATAGGGTCCAGTATGCAGCTTGAAGGTTTAGAGGCCATGATTATTTTCATCATTGTGTCAAGAGATATAGTACTAAAACACTTGAGCGTCACTCTTGATCCTAGGTCCTGGCAGAGTTGTGCAGACTCAGGACAACTGCGCTTTGAAGGAATACGCAGATTTAAAGAGGAGTCCGTAATTTGCTTTCTAATAATCATGATCTTTTCCTCAAAGAGGTTCATGAATTTATTACTTCTGAAGTGAAAGCCATCCTCACTTGGGGAATGCTGCTTTTTAGTTAGCTTTGCGACAGTATCAAAAAGACATTTCGGATTGTTCTTATTTTCCTCAATTAAGTTGGAAAAATAGGATGATTGTGCAGTAGTGAGTGCTCTTCAATACTGCACGGTACTGTCTTCCCAAGCTAGTCGGAAGACTTCCAGTTTGGTGTGGGGCCATTTCCGTTGCAATTTTCTGGAAGCTTGCTTCAGAGCTCGGGTGTTTTCTGTATATAAGGGGCTAGTTTCGTATGAGAAATGTTTTTCGTTTTTCGGGGTGCAACTGCATCTAGGGTATTGCGCAAAGTTAAATTGAGTTCCTCAGTTAGATGGTTAATTGATTTTTGTCCTCTGACGTCCTTGGGTAGGCAGAGGGAGTCTGGAAGGGCATCAAGGAATCTTTGTGTTGTCTGAGAATTTATAGCACGACTTTTGATGCTCCTTCGTTGGGGTCTGAGCAGATTATTTGTTGCAATTGCAAACGTAATAAAACGGTGGTCCGATAGTCCAGGATTTTGAGCAAAAACATTAATATCCACAACATTTATTCCATGGGACAAAACTAGGTCCAGAGTATGACTGTGACAGTAAGTAGGTCCAGAGACTCCATAGAAAAGGAAGGACAACCATTGATGCCATAGCTCCAGTAAAGTTTAATAAGGCCACATCCAAATGGAGAGCCCCTTGGATGAGTGTGGATACGAATCAATTAAGGAAAAATTGGAGAAAGGCAGAGCAGAAGTGGAGAAAGTCAAAGTTGCAGGTCCATTATGATCTTCTGAGCGAGCAACTTGGCATTTATAACAAGACAATTAGAAATGGCAGACAGGCTCATTTTTCTAGCTGGGTCACTAATAATCCAGAATAATTCCAGAGTGCTCTTCTCAACCATGGCCTGATAAATCCTACCCTTATCAGAGATAAGATAACAAACATTAGGCTGGGTATCAGTCAAGCAATACCTGATGAGAAGTTTGATGATATGTACTCTACCAGACAAATGCACGATAGATTTATTTTCCCTGGTTGACACAGACATGCTCAGGAAAGTGATAATACAATTTAAGCCTCTACCTATCCCCACCACCTTCTTAAAAAAATGTAATTCCATATCGGAAGAAGTGCAAGCTATTGTTAATCACTCCCTGTTCACAGGGACTTTCCCCACTGCACTAAAAACGTTTTTGTGCCCAGCACAGAGACAGGCTTCATTAAAGTGGTAAATTATCTTTGTCCTTGTACTGCTGAATTCGACAATGTTGACCATAATGTCCTTCTGGACAGACTTGAGAGGTGGGCTGGCTAGGCCCAGTTCTATGTTGGTTATGGATCTATTTAACCGGTCGAGAGTTTTTTTTAACCCTTGTTGAACACAAAATTGGGAAAATATTCAGACCCCTTGACTTTTTCCACATTTTGTTAAGTTATAGCCTCATTCTAAAATGGATTAAATAAATAAAAATATTCAGCAATCTACACACAATACCCCATAATGACAAAGCAAAAACGTTTTTTTCTGAATATCCTTGAGTGGCCCAGCCAGAGAGCGGACTTGAACCCAATCGAACATCTCTGGAGAGACCTGAAAATAGCTATGCAGCAACGCTCCTCATCCAACCTGACAGAGCTTGAGAGGATCTGCAGAAAAGAATGGGAGAAACTCCCCAAATACAGGTGTGCCATACTTGTAGCGTCATACCCAAGAAGACTCGAGGCTGTAATCGCTGCCAAAAGGTGCTTCAACAAAGTACAGAGTAAAGGGTCTGAATATTTATGTAAATGTGATATTTCTGTTTTTTTTTATTAGCAACAATTTCAAAAAACCTGTTTTTGCTTTGTCATTATTGGGTTTGTGTGTAGATTGATGAGGAAAAAAACTATGCAATACATTTTTTGAATAAGGCTGTAACGTAGCAAAATGAGGAAAAAGTCAAGGGGTGTTTATTGTTTATTGTCTTACGGCTCTGTGTTACCCCTTGGCAGCATTATCAGAAAGGATTAGATTTTCACTACTACGCAGACGATACACGACTTTGCATTTCTGTATCACCCGAGGATTTTAGCCCGATTGATAAATGATTAGACTGTATTAGTGATTTAAATACTTGGATGGCTCACAACTTCCTCCAGCTAAATCAAGACAAGACCAAGGTACGTATTGTTGGAGTCAAAGCATAGACAGAGAATCTGGCCGCACATTTAAATTCACGCGTAATAAAGATAAAACACCAGGTAATGCTCTCCTGTCTGGTCTACCAAAGAAAGCCATTGGTCAACTGCAAAACATACAGAATGCTGCAGCACGGGTACGGACCAAGACCAGACGGAGAGCATTACATTACATTACATTGGTCTTAAAGTCTCTGCAGTTTTAGAATACTTTTTATGATTCTTCTATTGGTTTTTAAATCAATCCACGATTGTGCACCCCAATACGTGTCAGACATGCTTTTAAGTTATGTACCCAGTAGGTTCCTCAGGTCCTCTGTCACTGGCCTTTTAACTATCCCAAAGCCTAGGACCAAGAGGCATGGAGAGGTAGCCTCTAGTTATTGTGCTATATAAATTAAACTGGATTTGATTTGACTTTTATGCCCCCCCCCACAAAAAAAAACACATACACACACACACACACACGCACACTGCCTTAAGCAGCGTGGGCAACCCTGCCTGCATACAGTATTGACTGCAGTAGGTTTTACAAATGTAGACATGACACCATGGCTTTACCCTTAGGACATTTATGTTACTGATAACGTCAGTCATCTCGCACACATGTTTGAGTGCTGGGAGGAAATCAACCAGAAATCAACCAAATCAACCATGCACTACTCTACATGCTGTATTAGTTACAATAGAGTGGTTGATCTGAATAGTGGAATTAGCTGAATTACCTGAATGGATCTTAGAATGATCTACCACCACATTCAGCCTTCATCTCTTACAGAGTAGTTTCACATGGAAGGTACTTTGTCTTTCTAGGGCATCTAAGACGTTGTTTGGTCTTTGATGTAGTTGTTTACATGTTTGTGGATTGTTTTAGTTGGCTTGCTGATGGTTCGTAAAATCAGACAGCTTTGGTTTGGGCTAGATTGAGTCTGACTTGCCATGTGATGTCTGTCTGTCTGTCTGTCTGTCTGTCTATCTGTCTGTGTTTCTGTGCTCACTCTCTAATGCAGACCTCTTTTTTCTCGTGTGCGTGTGTTATGTGTGTGTGTCTGCTCCACCTGAGCAAAAAATACATGTCATTACTATTTAATTAAACCCATTTCTTCTGTCTCCCAAATGGCAAACATTCCCAAACATTTCTCCTGCACAGGGGTGTGTTTCCCAAAGATTTATCCACAGTGTGATCTCTCCCAGTCTCTCTCTGCCAGAGAGAGAGATTTGGTTCCAAGTTAGAGTTGAGAAAACGTGTGTGTGTGTGTGTGTGTGTGTGTGTGTGTGTGTGTGTGTGTGCGTGCGTGCGTGCGTGCGTGCGTGCGTGCGCGTGTGTGTGTGATATGAGACACCACCCCAGCATTGACTTCTAATTGGAGATTTAATTGGATAGTTCTCTCCTTGAGTGCGTTATAGCCAAACAGTTTTTGTTGATAAATGCTTGAGGCAGAGAAAGTGCGTGTGTGTGTGTGCGTGAGCTTGTGTGTCTGAGCTCCTCTCAATAAGTCATTGAGGCATGGTGAGTGCTCCACGGCACTCTGTGTGTTTTTGGCCTATTGAGCAGTACACCAATTACTGTGATATTAATGAACCCATGGCCGGACGTGATAAGAAATAATATGGCTCTGAAAAACCTACTTTAATGTTGACATTTAGTGTTCCACTGTCTGCCTCTCTTTATTTGTTGTCGTTCGGTTGGCACTCATCAGAAAGATGTCACTCAAATGATCTATAGTCCATTTGATTCTGGATGAACTTTTCTATAAATGTCAGACGGCTTCCATCTGTCCCGGTGACACATTGTGTAATTCAGGGGTGGCCAACACTCCTCCAAGAGGGCTAGAGCAAAAACCTGCACCCGGTGGTTTTCCAGGAGAAAGGTGGGCCACCGCTGTTGTAAAACCAACACTTTCAACTGCAATCAAGCTGATGTGAATAAATCATGAGGAAGGGACTGTTTTGGAGTTACCCAATTCTATGGCATCTGGTGTCGCTCTGCTCTCCTGTCTCAAGATGTCCATATAAACTACCGTTTGTCTGTTCACCATAAACAACAACAACATTGGTTGGTTTGGGTTCAAGAGCCGTTCCCCACGCAAACCTGTTGTGTAGTGTTGCAAGTGTATTCTCTTACAGTGTGCATTCTCTGTGTGTATTCTCTGTGTGTATTCTCTGTGTGTATTCTCTGTGTGTGTGTATTCTCTGTGTGTCAGTATTCTCTGTGTGTGTGTATTCTCTGTGTGTGTATTCTCTAAGACTGTGTATTCTCTGTGTGTGTGTGTGTATTCTCTGTGTGTATTCTCTTAGTGTGTGTATTCTCTAAGCCTGCGTGTAATCTCGAAGAGTGTTTGTATTCTCTGTGTATTCTCTAAGAGTGGATGTATTCTCAAAGACTGTTTATTATCTTAGAGTGTGTGTGTAATCTCTAAGAGTGTGTGTATTCTCTGTGTGTGTGTCTATTCTCAAGTGGTGTGTGTGTTTTCTGTGTGTATTCTCTAAGAGTGTGTGTATTCTCTAAGAGTGTGTGTATTATCTGTGTATTCTCTAAAAGTGGGTGTATTCTCTGTGTGTATTCTCTAAGACTCTGTGTATGCTCTTAGTGTGTGTATTCTCTTAGTGTGTGTATTATCTGTGTGTGTGTATTCTCTGTGTGTATTCTCTTAGTGTGTGTATTCTCTAAGACTGTGTGTATTCTCTGTGTATGCTCTTAGTGTGTGTATTCTCTCTGTGAGTTCTCTAAGTGTGTGTGTTCTCTAAGAGTGTGTGTTCTCTAAGAGTGTGTGTGTTCTCTAAGAGTGTGTGTGTGTTCTCTAAGAGTGAGTGTATTCTGTGTGTGTGTGTGTGTGTGTGTTCTCTAAGAGTGAGTGTATTCTCTGTGTGTGTGTGTTCTCTAACAGTGCGTTTACACTATACGAGCGGCACTCGCCTAGCCACACTAGCCCCGGCCTCATGTGGGTGCTAGCAAGCAAGCTAGGTAGTGCTATGTATCAACAACCATTGCCAGCCAATCCAGTAGTGGTTGGAAGCTATTGGGGAAATGGTCACTCGAGTATCGATATCGCAGAGGATTTGAATAAAATTCTGTTTTCCCCAACTTTAGTCCCGCCCTGTTTAGCTCCCTCGCCCATGCTCGCATCACTCAACAGTCCCCTGCCCACTTTTCTTCTCTTGCTTTCTTGCCATTGGAAGTGAATGGCTTCTGTTGTTTCACAGCGCGATATCGCTTCCTAGTGTAAACGACCCGTACGAGTGTGTATCCTTTCTGTAAGTGAGTTTGTGTTCTGTAAGAGTGTGTATTATCCGTGGGAGTGTAGATTCTTCATAATTCAACCAGGGGCATGAGGCTCTGCTCTCTGACCTATTTGGAAAGGGCACTCTCTGCTCCACTTTAACACACGGACACCCCTCTCTCTCTCTCTTTCTGTCTCTCACTCACTCACTCACACGTTGTATTTAAAAAGCTGTTGGGGTACAGTTTTAATCAGCCCCCTGATTAGCTATCCCAAATGTCGATAGATATTATCATCTCTCATACCCTCGAGGGGAATACTGGTATAGTCTCTCTCTCCCTCACTCTCTCTGTCTGACATGATCTTTCTGTGCCTGTTTTTATATATGACATGATAGTGCAGTTCCAGATGTGTACCAGATGGTGTCCCAGATGGTATCCCAGATAGTGTCCCAGATAGTGTCCCAGATAGTGTCCCAGATAGTGTCCCAGATAGTGACCCAGTTAGTGTCCCAGATAGTGACCCAGATAGTGTACCAGATAGTGTCCCAGATAGTGTCCCAGATAGTGTCCCAGATAGTGTCCCAGATAGTGACCCAGTTAGTGACCCAGATAGTGTCCCAGATAGTGTCCCAGATAGTGACCCAGATAGTGTCCCAGATAGTGTCCCAGATAGTGACCCAGTTAGTGACCCAGATAGTGTCCCAGATAGTGTCCCAGATAGTGACCCAGATAGTGTACCAGATAGTGACCCAGTTAGTGACCCAGATAGTGTCCCAGATAGTGACCCAGATAGTGTACCAGATAGTGTCCCAGATAGTTTCCCAGATAGTGTACCAGATAGTGACCCAGTTAGTGACCCAGATAGTGTCCCAGATAGTGTCCCAGTTAGTGACCCGGATAGTGTCCCAGATAGTGTCCCAGTTAGTGTCCCAGTTAGTGTCCCAGTTAGCGTCCCAGATAGTGTCCCAGATAGTGTCCCAGTTGGTGTACCAGATGATGTAAATATATCACTAGCCACTTTAAACAATGCTACCTTATATAATGTTACTTACCCTACATTATTCATCTCATATGCATACCTATATACTGTACTCTATATCATCGACTGCATCCTTATGTAATACATGTATCACTAGCCACTTTAACTATGCCACTTTGTTTACATACTCATCTCA
Source organism: Oncorhynchus masou masou (assembly GCF_036934945.1). Taxonomy (NCBI): domain Eukaryota; kingdom Metazoa; phylum Chordata; class Actinopteri; order Salmoniformes; family Salmonidae; genus Oncorhynchus; species Oncorhynchus masou. The sequence continues at coordinate 38,104,325 of NC_088243.1, forward strand.
CATGTATATACTGTACTCGATACCATCTACTGTATCTTGCCTATGCTGCTCTGTACCATCACTCACTCATATATCCTAATGTACATATTATTTATCCCCATACGCTGTGTATAAGACAGTAGATTAGGAATTGTTAGTTAGATTACTTGTTGGTTATTACTGCATTGTCAGAACTAGAAGCACAAGCATTTCGCTACACTCGCATTAACATCTGCTAACCATGTGTATGTGACAAATAAAATTTGATTTGATTTGATTTGGTGTACCAGATAGTGTACCAGATGGTGTCCCAGATGGTATCCCAGATAGTGTCCCAGATAGTGTCCCAGATAGTGTCCCAGATAGTGTACCAGATAGTGACCCAGTTAGTGACCCAGATAGTGTCCCAGATAGTGTCCCAGTTAGTGACCCGGATAGTGTACCAGTTAGTGCACCACATTTGGTTTATTTTGATGCCAGAAAAAACTTTTATTGTGTTCTCTCCATTTTACCAACCTCCTCCTCTATCTGCACCCCTCTCTCTTTCTCGTTTACCACTGGAAGAAAAATGATTCCTTAACAGAAGAACAGTGGAGTGGAAACAAAGCGCTACTCTCTCCTGTCTGTCTAGTATAACTGTCTTTGAGCACTGTGAGACAGACCTGGGTTCAAATAGTATTTGTGTTCCTCCAAATACTGGAGAGCCACACTTACGTCAGCTTGTCTTGCGAAGTGGAACTAATGGAACCGTCCCAGAACTGCAAAACCTGCCCACCTGACAATCCAGTCAGGCGTGTTCGAATGCTCAGATTTTGCTGATATGAAAGTTGCTGTCTTCTTCAAACTGGCTGTACTCCCACCCCACTAATCACCCTACCCCCCCCACCCCCCCTCCTCTCTCCCCAGGCAGTACTACCCAGACCCCCACCCTGCCCACGCCATCCAGCTGATGAGAGTCGCCAAGCTCCAGCACTTTCTGGTTCACCTGGGGGACGCACAGCACACACTGAGACTGGTGAGCTGGGCGGTGAACCATTGTTTGGCTGCCCTATCCCCGTCTCCCCTCATCTATCTCAGGGCTCGGTTCAGGGGGTTGCAACGTTACAGAACATTTAGGTCCCTCAAACTCCAATCTAGACCTCCAGCCAGTTCCACTGCTGTCTTTCTTCCTGTCTAATCAGGGACTGATTTAGACATAGGACATCAGATGGGTGCAATTAATTATCAGGTGGAACTGAAAAACAGCCGTACTCCGGGCCTTGTAGGGTAAGATTGGAATAATCCTGGTTTAGATAGACTTTGTACAACAGATACAGTATGAGTTTCAGGCTGGTAGCATGTAGAGAGTCATGTCAGCTGTAGTCAACACATTTGTACGGGTAAGGTAATGAACACACCACATCACTGAATACACCCCTGCTCTCTCCTGTCTCCCCTGCAGGCCTATGACATCATGAAGGTTACTCACGGCAAACAGCACCCCCTGACCTCTGACCTCATCAGGAAGTTGGAGGAGTGTCGGGCGGAGTTGGACCGTGCCTAGAAACCTGCCCTAGCCACCTGAGGGGATTCGAGAAGCCCATGGCTGTTCGGAAAGTAGCACCTGTTTTTAGTGTAATGACGGTGAAGTGTTTTTGGGTTGATATTGCATCATTTCTAGAGCTTCATTTTAGTTTTCATTTTGTTCCCTGTCATTCTTCATAACACATTAAACACACTGAAACAACCTCTTTAACTGCGTGTGATCTGGGTTCAGATCTGTCTCCTTGTCTGTCTCCTTGTCTGAGCTGGTTCCTGTGTACTTGCGTGTGTGTGTGTGTGTGTGTGTGTGTGTGTGTGTGTGTGTGTGTGTGTGTGTGTGTGTGTGTGTGTGTGTGTGTGTGTGTGTGTGTGTGTGTGTGTGTGTGTGTGTGTGTGTGTGTGTGTGTGTGTGTGTGTGTGTGTGTGTGTGTGTGTGTGTGTGTGTGTGTGTGTGTGTACACACTTATCTCCGGATATGGCCACACAGTGTTTTGCTAGTTAACTCCCCCTAAAACTGGCCAGCGTTGTGACTAGAGAGACATGGATTAGGGCTCCTGCCCCCCTCCTCCCTCAGATAGCATCCTGCAGAGTGATGTCACCTGCTGGGAGGGAATAGCACCCCGGGTGTGTGTCTGTCGGCATAACCCGGTGCTGTATGCTTGTTGGGCGATTATAGCAGAGAATGGAAGGCACTGTTGTGTTCAGGAGAACCCTAGTCTTGTGTTTGTGGGTTTAATAGAGAGGGCTATCAGTTGTACCATCGCTGCTTTTGTGTGTGTGTGTGTGTGTGTGTGTGTGTGTGTGTGTGTGTGTGTGTGTGTGTGTGTGTGTGTGAGCTTAGCAGTGGCCTATCAGTTATACCATCTCATCTCTCTGTATGTCTCCCTCACTTAGTCCTAACCATCTACTTCCGCTGTTAAACCTTACATAAACCTTAGGTAAACCTTGTGTACACTGATGACTGTATTTCCCACTGTGACAGTGGGAACACAACGTGGCATTCGGCTGCTGATGGACTGACTGTGCGGTCTAAGCTGTGGATGGCGTTTCTAATTGGTCACTCTCTCGGGGTGTTCCTGATGTAGCTCCTAGCTGGGGGGTTTGTATGGCTCTTTGGGTGATTTCTAATTGGTCACTCTCTCGGGGTGTTCCTGATGTAGCTTCTAGCTGGGGGTTTGTATGGCTCTTTGGGTGATTTCTAATTGGTCACTCTCTCGGGGTGTTCCTGATGTAGCTTCTAGCTGGGGGTTTGTATGGCTCTTTGGGTGATTTCTAATTGGTCACTCTCTCGGGGTGTTCCTGATGTAGCTTCTAGCTGGGGGTTTGTATGGCTCTTTGTTAAGGATGATCTTTCCCTGAACTCCCGGTTGGAGGCTCCCTGCTTATCCTGATTACTGGTATCCTTCAACTGCGATTTCTGGGAACCGGGGAATTTGGTGGAAATGACTGGCATTGTGCAGCCCTGGTGATGGTGTTACTTCCACAGCCATCTTACCAGGTCTCTCTAGTGATATGAGTCTCAAAAGGATGACGTCGGCCCCGCACTATAGCGACTGCGTCACGTCGTGCCGGTCGTGGCACTAACACACGCCCTCATATTATTGCTTTCGGATAACCGGCAGTTTGTCCACTGACAGATGAACTCTCAGGTTTTTAATTCATTTTTTTATTTTATTTGACCTTTATTTAACTAGGAAAGACAGTTAAGAACAAATTCTTATTTTCATTGACGGCCTAGGAACAGTGGGTTTAACTGCCTGTTCAGGGGCAGAACGACAGACTTGTACCTTGTCAGCTCGGGGATTTGAACTTGCAACCTTTCAGGTACTAGTCCAACACTCCGATTTGATCCAGCCGTGTCTAGCTAATATGACTTGAGGTGTACTATATATGTGACCGATTGGTGTTGATGCCTATATGCTTTAGCTCTGCAGGCTAACAGTTTTGTGGCACGCGGGGAAACTCTGGTTCGAACCCAGTCAGCCTGAAATGTCTGTCTGTCTGTGGAGGACAATGAGAGAACTAGAGATCACCCCCCCTCTCTCTCTCTCTCTCTGCAGAGAACTATACAATGAACAGACCATTTCTAAATCATCTATTACTCTCAGATTGGATTCACGATCATCTCTTCAGCTTCCATTTTGATAGGCTTGGCTTTCTTTATTCCCGTCACTCTCTCCCGCCCTCCCCCTTTCTCTCGCCCTCCCTCCCCCCCTCTCTTTCTTTCTCTGTGATGAGTGGCGTCTGAGAGCCCAGCAGGAGAGCCAGAGATAATCAAAGGGACATCAGAGATGATCCACCCCCGTGCCCATCCCTCTCTTTCTTTCTCTCCCTCCCTCCAATCCCTCTCTACACAGCCTGTATGCCTCTCCACCTATCAAGGCGTTTTTCTCCTAGGGACATTTTTCTTCCCTTTTTATCTCTCCCTCTCCCTCTCTCTCTCTCTCTCTCTCTCACACTGGTATAAACCAGTGTTCCAGCAGTGTAAACGCTTCTTTCCCCCATTTAAAGGCTACTTACCATTTAAAAGCCTGCTATCCAGGTCCTGTGGAAGAGGCAGAAGAGAGTGAGTCTCCCAGCCCACAGTAAACCTCCCTCAGTGCTGATCAGAGATAGTGATATGGCGAGATACAGTCGGATACAAAACCTCAATCGTTTCCTTCCTTGTCTGAACACATCTTATCGCACGACTATCCTGTTAATGAACTGCGTCGTGGATCAAATAGCTGCGAGCTGTGGGAGAGTAGATGATCAGGGACTGGTTGGTTTCCACTTCAGAGACAGACGGAGGGAGAAGAAGAGAGAGGGAGAACACACACACAGATACCTAAGGAGAAACATCCACAGTCACACGTTACCATGTCTGTGAGTTATACCAAAGGGTTGGGTCAGGGTGCTGAGATTTTCAGATGTGTCCATGTGCGAAGACAATGGGGAAGTACTGTGGATACAGTAAGACAGAGAAAGAGAGGGAGGGAAAGCTCCTATTCTTCATCCACCAATGGGATTTGTTCTCTCCTGGGCCCCTCACCCCCTTTCATGCGCCCATGGACAGGCCTCTCCCCCCTTCTCTCCTCTCCCCTCGTGTGGGTGTTCAAAGCAGGGTGTCAGGAGCAACGTTTCATCCAGGGGCTGAGAATATAGAACCCTAGTAACCCACCAGAGGCCTTTCTCTCTCTCTCTCTGTCAGTGGCAAAGTTATTGTACTTGCAGAGCGACATTAATATTACAAATACATTCTAATGACAACAAAAGGCTCACTTGGTCGCGGTCGCAGGCACTGATACTGCTTCTCCTCCATTGGCCAAGAGAAATGACTATTGTAGGCCTACACGCACACAGTAGAAGTAAAACCCAGTGAGATGTAGAGGCAAAGAGAAGGATGGCTCTCTGCTGTTGTATGCTAATACCGCCACTGGGGAGGACCTGAGAAGGAATGATGTGTCACAACGTAGACAATCTGTTACATGACAGACACTGCAGCTAAACCTGAGTGGATGGAGCCTGGTTTCACTAAGTGGGTTCCATCTATGGTAGAAATTGGTTCAAATGCTCAGTTCGTAATATTACTCTTACTAGCCCCGTTTATACCTGGTACTAACATACGTCCTTTGTTCTGATCTTATCTACATTATGATTGTGCCCATATTGCTTTGTGGGACGATGGTTGGTTCACTAACACTCATATTCAATCTGAGGATTGTTGAGGACGGTAACTGGGTGGATGTGTAGAAGAAATTGAGAGAATAAATTGACAACTCATCTCCTCCAATACAATCCTTTATTTACAGCAATCCTTGCGCCACTGTCAGATTCTCAGTCCGTTTCTCTGTTCGAAGTGTTCCTGCTGACAGTTACACACAGACATGGGTCGGGTTCAAGCAGGCACAATTAGGAAGAAACATTGTTGGTTCAACTTTTTTCATTTCCCATTTCAAACTGGTTTATTTCTCCCCGTTTTGTGCCTTCTGAACACAACCGTAGTCTGTCTCTCCGGTCTTTGCATCTGTCTCTCTCAAAACACACACACAAATTAGCCCAGCCAAAGCACCATAAGGCCTAGCTAGCACGGGATGGGACTACGGGTAAATTCCATTTCTATTTCGTCTTCTCAGGAGAGGTTTTGTCTGAATACCATTTCAAGATTTGAAGCCTGCTGTTTTGTTCAGTGAGGATTTGTTCCCTTCCCGAAATGGACTAGATTAAGTTGTGTCCAATCCTGCGATCTACAGTAGGCTACCTCTCTCACTCCTCTCAGAGACTGTGCAACCAGAGGAATAGATCTCTTTACAACACATCCGACCCCATGGCAGCGGAGTGGGACGTTTCCATGGTGACAAACACAGACGTGACCAGGGTGTATTCAGGAAGGTGAGATGTTCAAACTTCGCAGATAGAAATGTAACGAATAGAGCAGACTCGATTCCCTAGCCTTCAAGACAATCATCTTTTTTTTTATCCACAACACATTTCTACGCACAGGTTTTGTAATGTTGCAGCCGAAAGTGACTCTGGAGAGTACTATCTTCAACAGGCTCCAGGTAGAAGCTGCGCTTAGGAACAGATCTAGGATCAGATTACCTATCCTGAATCATATCTTAACCATTAAGGGACTACTTCTTCCTACCCCCATCAAATTGTACAATTCCCATCTCAAATGAGGAAGTAACAAACCAAAATAGCGGAGGAAAAAATAAAATCTCAAATAAAGACGATAGTGTATATGTTGTAATCTATCTATATATGAAATGGGCTCAGCATATGTACATTATTTTGTCTTTTTCTGAATGCATAGTAACTTTGCAGACCAAAAGGTGTGTGGATAATGCATTATACAATACAAGCAACTCTCGGTTCCAGCACCTCTCTGTTCCAGCATGCCTCCTGAATTAAATAAATAAGATTCTTCATTCATGACCATGACATAGGGGATAGGTGAAAGGGCAAGGGGCATGACCTCTCACGAAAGGGAGGGAGAGGGAATGATGAGGATGATAATAAAAATAATACATTTTATTTATAAATGCCTTTCAAAACAGCAAAGGACACTACGTCATTAAATATGATGGTAAGATGAAGAAGAAGCATTTATGTCTGAAAGTTATTTTTAGGAAACAGGCTATAAATGTGTATGTATATATATATATATATATATGTGTATGTATATATATATATATATGTGTATGTATATATATGTGTATGTATATATATATATGTGTATGTATATATATATATGTGTATGTATATATATATGTATATATATATGTATGTATATATATATGTATATATATATATATGTATATATATATATATGTATATATATATATATGTGTATATATGTATATACAGTGGGGCAAAAAAGTATTTAGTCAGCCACCAATTGTGCACATTCTCCCACTTAAAAAGATGAGAGAGGCCTGTAATAATTCATCAAAGGTACACTTCAACTATGACAGACAAAATGAGAAAAAAAAATCCAGAAAATCACATTGTAGGATTTTGAATGAATTTATTTGCAAATTATGGTGGAAAATAAGTATTTGGTCAATAACAAAAGTTTATCTCAATACTTTGTTATATACCCTTTGTTGGCAATGACAGAGGTCAAATGTTTTCTGTAAGTCTTCACAAGGTTTTCACACACTGTTGCTGGTATTTTGGCCCATTCCTCCATGCAGATCTCCTCTAGAGCAGTGATGTTTTGGGGCTGTTGCTGGGCAACACAGACTTTCAACTTCCTCCAAAGATTTTCTATGGGGTTGAGATCTGGAGACTGGCTCGGCCACTCCAGGACCTTGAAATGACCCAGCCACGTTTCATCTTCAATGCCCATGCAGATGGAAGAAGGTTTTCACTCAAAATCTCACGATACATGGCCCCATTCATTCTTTCCATTACACGGATCAGTCGTCCTGGTCCCTTTGCAGAAAAACAGCCCCAAAGCATGATGTTTCCACCCCCATGCTTCACAGTAGGTATGGTGTTCTTTGGATGCAACTCAGCATTCTTTGTCCTCCAAACACGACGAGTTGAGTTTTTACCAAAATGTTATATTTTGGTTTCATCTGACCATATGACATTCTCCCAATCTTCTTCTGCATCATCCAAATGCTCTCTAGCAAACTTCAGACGGGCCTGGACATGTACTGGCTTAAGCAGGGGGACACGTCTGGCACTGCAGGATTTGAGTCCCTGGCGGCGTAGTGTGTTACTGATGGTAGGCTTTGTTACTTTGGTCCCAGCTCTCTGCAGGTCATTCAATAGGTCCCCCAGTGTGGTTCTGGGATTTTTGCTCACCGTTCTTGTGATCATTTTGACCCCACGGGGTGAGATCTTGCATGGAGCCCCAAATCGAGGGAGATTATCAGTGGTCTTATATGTCTTCCATTTCCTAGTAATTGCTCCCACAGTTGATTTCTTCAAACCAAGCTGCTTACCTATTGCAGATTCAGTCTTCCCAGTCTGGTGCAGGTCTACAATTTTGTTTCTGGTGTCCTTTGACAGCTCTTTGGTCTTGGCCATAGTGGAGTTTGGAGTGTGACTGTTTCTGAGGTTGTGGACAGGTGTCTTTTATACTGATAACAAGTTCAAACAGGTGCCATTAATACAGGTAACGAGTGGAGGACAGAGGAGCCTCTAGAAGAAGTTACAGGTCTGTGAGAGCCAGAAATCTTGCTTGTTTGTAGGTGACCAAATACTTATTTTCAACCATAATTTGCAAATAAATTCATTAAAAATCCTACAATGTGATTTTCTGGATTTTTCTTCTCATCTTGTCTGTCATAGTTGAAGTGTACCTATGATGAAAACTACAGGCCTCTCTGATCTTTTTAAGTGGGAGAACTTGCACAATTGGTGGCTGACTAAATACGTTTTTGCCCCATTGTATATACACACATTACATATGTGTATATATACACACACATACGTATGTGTGTGTGTATATATATATGTATATGTATATATATATATACACATACATATGTGTGTATATATATATGTATATATATATATATACATACGTATGTGTGTGTATATATATATATATATATATATACAGTTGAAGTCTGAAGTTTTACATACAACCTCAGCTAAATTCAGTTTTTCACAATTCCTGACATTTAATCCTAGTAAAAATACCCTGTTTTAGGTCAGATTATTTTAAGAATGTGAAATGTCAGAATAATAGTAGAGAGAATGATTTATTTCAGCTTTAATTTCTTTCATCACATTCCCAGTGGGTCAGAAGTTTACATACACTTAATTAGTATTTGGTAGCATTGCCTTTAAATTGTTTAACTTGGGTCAAACGTTCTGCGTAGCCTTCCAAGAGCTTCCTACAATAAGTTGGGTGATTTTTGTCCCATCCCCCCTGACAGATTTGGTGTAACTGAGTCAGGTTTGCTCGCACACACTTTTTCAGTTCTGCCCACAAATGTTCTATAGGATTGAGGTCAGGGCTTTGTGATGGCCACTCCTTGACTTTGTTGTCCTTTAGCCATTTTGCCATAACTTTGGAAGTATGCTTGGGGTCATTATCCATTTGGAAGACCCATTTGCGACCAAGCTTTAACTTCCTGACTGATGTCTTGAGATGTTGCTTCAGTAAATCCACCTAATTTTCCTCCCTCATTCTGCCATCTATTTTGTGAAGTGCACCAGTCCCTCCTGCAGCAAAGCACCCCACAACATGATGTTGCCACCCCAGTGCTTCACGGTTGGGATGGTGTTCTTCGGCTTACAAGCCTCCCCCTTTTTCCTCCAAACATAATGATGGTCATTATGGCCAAAACAGTTCTATTTTTGTTTCATCAGTCAAGAGGACATATCTCCAAAAAAGTATGATCTTTGTCCCTATGTGCATTTGCAAACTGTAGTCTGGCTTTTTTTATGGCGGTTTTGGAGCAGTGGCTTCTTCCTTGCTGAGTGGCCTTTCAGGTTTTGTTGATATAGGGACTCGTTTTACTGTGGATATAGATACTTTTGTACCTGTTTCCTCCAGCATCTTCACAAGGTCCTTTGCTGTTGTTTTGGGATTGATTTGCACTTTTCGCACCAAAGTACGTCCATCTCTAGGAGACAGAATGTGTCTCCTTCCTGAGCGGTTTGACGGCTGCGTGGTCCCATGGTGTTTATACTTGCGTACTATTGTTTGTACAGATGAACGTGGTACCTTCATGCGATTGGAAATTGGATGAACCAGACTTGTGGAGGTCTACAATTGTTTTTCTGAGGTCTTGGCTGATGTCTTTAGATTTTCCCATGATGTCAAGCAAAGACGCACTGAGTTTGAAAGTAGGCCTTCAAATACATCCACAGGTACACCTCCAATGTCAATTAGCCTATCAGAAGATTCTAAAGCCATGACATCATTTTCTGGAATTTTCCAAGCTGTTTAAAGGCACAGTCAACTTAGGGTATGTAAACTTCTGTTGGAAAAATGACTTGTGTCATGCACAAAGTAGATGTCCTAACCGACTTGCCAAAATTATAGTTTGTTAACAAGAAATTTGTGCAGTGTTTGAAAAACGAGTTAAAATAACTCCAACTATATATATATATATATATATATGTATGTATGTGTGTGTGTATATATATGTATGTATGTGTATACAAACATTTAGATCTGAAACTGTCTCAAGCACCAAACTATTATGAAAGTGAATGCACCACGACAGTGTCACCAAGCAGAGTGAATGGGACATTTTCCTCTACACTCATATTTAACTCAGATGTCCCCCATTTTTTAGACCTGTAGAATAGAGCAGCGTCCCTTTACCCCATTAATCACATGGTCACACCCATCCCCTTCTATGGTCGTTATTATGATGTTCCCCTAATGGTAACATTTTCTTTTAGCCTTTGTTCATCCCTCCATCTCCCCTCCTTTCTAGCTGATGTCTCTCTGCACCTCTTGATCATCGTTAGGGGACGGGTGGGTGGTGGGTGTGTGTTAGGCCTGAACCCCCGACTGAATACTTCAGTTACCATAGCCTGAGGGATGACAATGAAATCAATGGGCCATAAGATAAACCACCACCACCACCTCCCTTCCCTGGGTCTTGTCCGTCCTTATACATAATTTCCTATCCCCTAAAGCACTCTGTGTGGTGTCACTGTCTTCAGAGAATTTTTAAAAAGAGGTATAGAAAACGTACACGTAGCAGTTCCTAAAGTTGAATCCTAACTAGTGCAGAACAATACAAGCCACTGAGAACAGCTAGTCAGGGGAGGAAACACCGAGTAAAACGGAGCTGTGGTTTTTACTTTCCACAACTTATTTCTTCTTTTTACTTTTGAGATCTCTTCTTTTTTTCAGCTAGCACCATCTGTACACAAATACAGGAGCAATGGTTCCGATTTCGAAGTGTTCGCAAGGCACTTGTCTTTCACACACAAGGTTGGTTTTCTTTTCTTTTCTGTCGTTCTTTTCTCTTTTTGTCCCTACGTGTCTATAGCCGTCTGTCAGCCAGTCCTTATTCAAAGCAAGCACAACTTTATTTACAAACTTCATCTCCAACAACTCTCCAGTAAAAGTGCTCTTCCTGTCAGGTGGGAGATATACTCCTCATTTAAAAATTTAAAAAACACCCTCTCTTCCTCCTCTTCATTCTCTTCTTCATCCTCCTCCTCTCCCTCCCTCCCTCGCTCCCTGTCCCGCTGCTTAAAAAAATATGCATCTTTAGTGTCTGCCTTTGTTCTTCTGCACCTCCTCAAGGAAATCCCTCCCTCCGCTCCATCCCTCCCTCTGCTGTTATATCCGAGCTGCTCCTAGTCCTTTGGGTCCTAATGGTCCTAGCAGAGGTGTGGTCCGTCCGTGGGTCTACCTGCGGCAGCAGGTCACGTCGAAGCAGGTGACCATCATGAGGTGAGCCTTGCAGAAGTTGACCCTGGTCTCCAGTCTGTCTGTCATCACCTCTAGAGCCTCCAGGTACTCCAGAGAGTCCACCTCGAACGTCTGCTGCAGGTCAACTATGGGGAGAGGACAGAGAGACGATATGTTACAACCAGGGGCAGAGACAGGAACAGAGAGACGGATAGAGACAGAAATAAGGACATTTGACATTTGTTACAACCCATGTTATAGACACAGGGACAGAAACCTGGTGCTAGTGTAACAGTATAACTTTAGACCATCCCCTCGCCCATACCCGGGCGCGAACCAGGGACCCTCTGCACACATCAACAACAGTCACCCACGAAGCATCGTTACCCATCGCTCCACAAAAGCCACGGACCTTGCAGAGCAAGGGGAACCACTACTTCAAGGTCTCAGAGCAAGTGACGTCACCGATTGAAACGCAATTTAGCGCGAACCACCGCTAACTAAGCGAGCCATTTCACATCCGTTACACTAGCATGCATATTTGATCTGATCCACATTGTAGCCGCATCTTTGTATAAGAAGAAAATGTAACCTTTATTTTAACAGAGAGGACATATTGAAACCTAGGTCTTTTTTTAAATGTGCCCTGATTAATACAATATGAAAATGAAAAAAATTATTATAATAATATGTATATATATATATATGTGTGTGTGTATGTACAGTGGGGCAAAAAAGTATTTAGTCAGCCATCAATTGTGCAAGTTCTCCCACTTAAAAAGATGAGAGAGGCCTGTAGTTTTCATCATAGGAACACTTCAACTATGACAGACAAGATGGGAAGAAAAAATCTTGAAAATCACATTGTAGGATTTTTAATGAATTTATTTGCAAATTATGGTGGAAAATATTTACATTTCTGTAAATAGCCATGTCCAGAGTGACCTAAGGGATTGTAACATACTCTGTTTCACAGAAACATGGCTCTCTCGGGATATGCTGTCAGAGTCAGTACAGCCACCTGGATTCTTTGTACGTTGCACTGATAGGAATAAACATCTTTCCGGGAAGAAGATGGGCGGGGGTGTATGTTTCGTGACTAATGACTCATGGCGTAATTGTAACAACATACAGAAACGGAAGTCCTTTTGTTCACCTGTCCTAGAATTCCTGATAATCAAATGCCGACCATATTATCTCCCAAGAGAATTATCCTCGGTCATTGTCAAAGCCGTGTATACCCCCCTCAAGCCGAAACCATCGCGGCCCTCAAGGAACTTCACTGGACTTTATGCAAAGTGGAAACCAAATATCCTGAGGTTGCATTCATTGTACCTGGGCATTTTGACAAAGCAAATTTGAGAACAAGGCTGCTTCAATTATATCAGCATATTGACTGCAGCACTCACACTGGCAAAACTCAGTATCCCTGCTACTCTAACTTCCGATATACATACAAGGCCCTCCCCCGCCCTCCTTTGGCAAATCTGACCACGACTTAATTTTGCTCCTCCCTTCCTATAGGCAGAAACTCAAACAGGATGTACCTGTGCTAAGAACTATTCAATGCTGGTCTGACCAATCGGAATCAACGCTTAAAAATGATTTTGATCACGCAGACTGGGACATGTTCCGGGTAGCCTCAGAGAATAATATTGAGGTATTTGGTGAGTGAAGTTATAAGGAAATGCATAGAAGATGTTGTACCCACTGTGACTATTAACCGTGACCCTACCCTAACCAGAAACCGTGGATAGATGGCGGCCTTTGCTCAAAACCGAAAGCACAAACCAACCATGGAAAGGTGACTGGGAATATGGCCGAATAAAACAGTGTAGTTATTCCCCCCGCAAGGCAATCAAACAAGCCAAATGTCAGTATAGAGACAAAGTGGAGTCACAATTCAACAGCTCAGACACGAGACCTATATGGCAGGGTCTACAGACAATCACGGACTACAAAAGGAAAACCAGCCACGCCACGGACACCGTCATCTTGCTTCCAGGCAAACTGAACATTTTCTTTGCCCGCTTTGAGGATAATACACTGCCACCGACGCGGCCAGCTACCAAGGACTGTGGGCTCTCCTTCTCCTTGGCCGACGTAAGTAAGATATTTAAACGTGTTAACCCTCGCAAGGCTGCCGACCCAGACGGCATCCCTAGCCGCGTCCTCAGAGCATGCGCAGACCAGCTGGCTGGTGTGTTTACGGGCATATTCAATCTCTCCCTACCCCAGGATGCACGGGTACATCCTGTTCAAGATGGCCACCATTGTTCCTGTACCCAAGAAGGAAAAGGTAACTGAACTAAATGACTATCGCCCCGTAGCACACACTTCTGTCATCATGAAGTGCTTTGAGAGGCTAGTCAAGGGCCATATCACCTACACCTTACCTGTCACCCTAGACCCACTTCAATTTGCTTACCGCCCCAATAGGTCCACAGACGATGCAATCACCATAACACTGCACACTGCCCTATCCCATCTGGACAAGAGGAATACCTATGTAAGAATGCTGTTCATTGACTATAGCTTAGCATTCAACACCACAGTATCCTCCAAGCTCATCATTAAGCTTGAGGCCCTGGGTCTCAACGGCGCCCTGTGCAATTGGGTCCTGGTCTTCCTGATGGGCCTCCCCCAGGTGGTGAAGGTAGGTACCAACATCTCTTACTTTGCTGATCCTCAACACTGGAGCCCCACAATGGTGCGTGCTCAGCCCCTTTCTGTACTCCCTGTTCATCAAATTTGCAGACGACACGACAGTAGTAGGCTTGATTACCTACAGGGAGGAGGTGAGGGCACTCGGAGTGTAGTGTCAGCAAAACATTCTCTCACTCAACGTCAACAAAACAAAGGAGATAATTGTGGACTTCAGGAAACAGCAGAGGGAGAACCCCCTATCCACATCTACGGGACAGCAGTGGAGAAGGTGGAAAGTTTCAAGTCCCTCGGTGTACACATCACAGACAAACTGAAATGGTCCACCCACACAGACAGTGTGGTGAAGAAGGCGCAACAGCCCCTCTTCAACTTCAGGAGGCTGAAGATATTTGGCTTGAATACAGACTTGACATCATTGGCCACTTTAATAAATGGATAACTAGTCACTTTATTAATAATGCTACTTTAATAATGTTTACATATCTTTACTTATCTTAGTTATCTGTATATACTGTATTTTATACCATCTATTGCATCTTGCCTATGCCGCTCTGTCATTGCTTATCCATATGTATATATTATTATTCCATTCCTTACTTAGATTTGTGTGTATTATGCAGTTGTTGTGGAATTGTTAGATACTGCTGCACTGTCGGAATTAGAAGCACATGCATTTCGCTACATTTTATGTGACCAATAAAATGTGATTTGATTTCATTTGAAGAAAAACGGACTATAATTTCTCTCTCTCACGTTTCCCCTATCAGCATCCAGCCCAATATCATTCTGAATAGGCTAGACATTCTTTCAAAGCGATAGTCCGCTGAAATAAAATGGTGATTAATGCATCAGTGGTGGCATTTTTTTCCGTAATGAGGCAAGTGTCTGAATTAATTTGTTGTGGCAGAGAGGAGAAAGTAGAGCCCTTCAGAATTGAGCCAGTTTCCCATTACAACCCGAAAGAGAGGCTACATAATAATGAGATTTAGCCTTTCTGATTTGTCTTACACAATGATTCCTCAGTTGCTTAAAAGCTTGCCAGTCCCAGACCTAAGCCTGTATTCCTGGCCTTGACCCAAGTATCCTCTCTTATGAATGACTTCTGAAAATTCCATAGTGTACCAGGCATTCAATCTACCTTTAACCTTTCATTTTTTGAAGGGAACATGATTATCCACAATAGTGTTGAAGACTCAAAGCTAAATCAACTTCAGGGATAACTGAAATACAATCAAGGTCACTAAAATAAAGCCTGTTCATTAAAGTTTTTAAAGTTCCTCTTTGTGATGACTCAAGGCTTAGATTTGTCTATTCTCACATCTGTAACACGAACAACTGCGCAATGGACACTAATGTCTTGGGTGAAGGCAACAGTAGGGACATATTTCTTAGGTGTATTTGTTAAAATAAGCTCAATTAGAGTTGACTTTGAGGGATCGTTAGGGTTGGGCCGTGGAGGCTTAGTCACCAACTGGGTTAGGTTTAGATCATTACACATCTTTTAGATTGTCTGAAGCTTGCATTTCCCAATCATAATTTAAGTCACCCAGGATAATAACTTCTGATTGAGTAAAAGAAGACAACAAACTAGTTAACTTTTCGAGTGCAAAAAGTCTTAAAGATGGTAACAACAAAAAAATTGTCAAGGGAAAGATATATATTTTTTTATATATATTTTTTTAAAATAAAAATGGCCACTCCACCACCTCTACCATGTCTGTCAACTCCAAACACATTATAACCCTCAATATTAAGAGATCCAAGTTTCAGTCAATACCAGAATGTCCGGATTCGTCTGCATAGCCCAGATCTTGATGTAATCCAGTTTAGGAAGTAAGCTCCTAAAGTTCAGATGTATCAACCCAAGTTGATTCTCGCTATACACCAAGTCACTTGGCTCTGTCATAACCTCACATGGTCTCTCCTATCATTGCTATGCAGACGACACACAATTAATCTTCTCCTTTCCCCCTTCTGATGACCAGGTGGCGAATCGCATCTCTGCATGTCTGGCAGACATATCAGTGTGGATGACGGATCACCACCTCAAGCTGAACCTCGGCAAGACGGAGCTGCTCTTCCTCCCGGGGAAGGACTGCCCGTTCCATGATCTCGCCATCACGGTTGACAACTCCATTGTGTCCTCCTCCCAGAGCGCTAAGAACCTTGGCGTGATCCTGGACAACACCCTGTCATTCTCAACCAACATCATGGCGGTGGCCCGTTCCTGTAGGTTCATGCTCTACAACATCCGCAGAGTACGACCCTGCCTCACACAGGAAGCGGCGCAGGTCCTAATCCAGGCACTTGTCATCTCCCGTCTGGATTACTGCAACTCGCTGTTGGCTGGGCTCCCTGCCTGTGCCATTAAACCCCTACAACTCATCCAGAACGCCGCAGCCCGTCTGGTGTTCAACCTTCCCAAGTTCTCTCACGTCACCTCCGCTCTCTCCACTGGCTTCCAGTTGAAGCTCGCATCCGCTACAAGACCATGGTGCTTGCCTACGGAGCTGTGAGGGGAACGGCACCGCAGTACCTCCAGGCTCTGATCAGGCCCTACACCCAAGCAAGGGCACTGCGTTCATCCACCTCTGGCCTGCTCGCCTCCCTACCATTGAGGAAGTACAGTTCCCGCTCAGCCCAGTCAAAACTGTTCGCTGCTCTGGCCCCCCAATGGTGGAACAAACTCCCTCACGACGCCAGGACAGCGGAGTCAATCACCACCTTCCGGAGACACCTGAAACCCCACCTCTTCAAGGAATACCTAGGATAGGATAAGTAATCCTTCTCACCCCCCACCCCCCTTAAATGATTTAGATGCACTATTGTAAAGTGGCTGTTCCACTGGATGTCAGAAGGTGAATTCACCAATTTGTAAGTCGCTCTGGATAAGAGCGTCTGCTAAATGACTTAAATGTAATGTAAATGTAAGTCCTTTACGATTTTTAACGTCACATGGAAACTCAAACAATCTACATTAAATATGCGGTCGCAGGCCCTGTCTGATGATTGATATGGTAAGGCTAAGTTTGCATAGAACTGCACCATTTGGTCGGTCTATCCCTATTAGTATGAGTAGAAATTGGAATTACTTTTCCAAGGTTAGCACCACAGGTCCTGAGGCCGCAGCCAATGTCAATATGAGGAACTCAGAGTAACCAATGATGAAATGCTATAAACGGACTTACATGGGATTTGGTTGCTATCGCGCAAAAGCCCAGGCCCTGATATGAAAACCAAGGGGTATTCAAGTTTGTGGAATTCTCATTTGAACCAAAAGCACTGGGTGAGTAGACCACAGTTGGCTTCTGTTTTGAGCTAACAATAGCAGATCTAAGAGTGGAGTACAAATGAATGGGTACAAGATTACAGCTGACAATACCCCTGGAAGTATAGACAGCAGTGCGGCAATAACGCATAGAAAGGATGGGAGGTATTACCTAAGCGGGGCTTGGTCTGTCTGAGTCAATATCTTAATGCTGCCTTGAAATGTGAGGAGAGGATCCAGGCTCCTAGATCTACAGTGCATGTGGAAAGTATTCCGAACTCTTTCATTCTTCCACATTTTGTTACGTTACAGCCTTACTCTAAAATGTATTCAATCATTTTTCCCTCACACACAATACCCCATAATGACAAAGCGTAAAAAAACAAAACAGAAATACCTTATTTACTTTATTTAGACCCTTTGCTCAGGGGCATCCTGTTTCCATTGATCATCCTTGATGTTTCTACAACTTGATTGGAATCCACCTGTGGTAAATTCAATTGACTGGACACCTATATAAAGGTCCCACAGCTGACAGTGCATGTCAGAGCAAAAACCAAGCCATGAGGTTGAAGGAATTGTCCGTAGTGCTCCGAGACAGGATTGTGCAAGGCACAGATCTGGGGAAGGGTACCAAAACAATTCTGAAGCATTGAAGGTCCCCAAGAACACAGTGAACTCCATCATTCTTGAATGGAAGAAGTTTGGAACCACCAAGACTCTTCCTAGAGCTGGCCACCCGGCCATACTTAGCAATCGGGGAAGAGGGCCTTGGTCAGGGAGGTGACCAAGAACATGCGGGTCACTCTGGCAGAGCTCCAGAGTTCCTCTATGGAGATGAGTGAACCTTCCAGAAGTACAACCATCTCTGCAGCACTCCACCAATCAGGCCTTTATGGTAGAGTGGCTTGGCAGAAGCCACTCCTCAGTAAAAGGCACAAAGTCCACTTGGAGTTTGCCAAAAGGCACCTAAATGACTCTCAGACCATGAGAAACAAGATTCTCTGGTCTGATGAAACCAAGATTGAACTCTTTGGCCTAAATGCCAAGTGTCAGTTCTGAAGGACACCTGGCACCATCCCTACGGTGAAGCATGGGGGTGGCAGCATCATGTTGTTGGGATGTTTTTCAGCTGCAGGGACTGATAAACTAGTCAGGATCGAGGGAAAGATGAACGGAGCAAAGTACAGAGAGATCCTTGATGAAAACCTGCTCCAGAGCGCTCAGGACCTCAGACTGGGGCGAATGAACAGGACAACAACCCTAAGCACATAACCAAGTCTCTGAATGTCCTTGAGTGGCCCAGCCAGAGCCTGGACTTGAACCCAATAGAAACATCTCTGAGAGACCTGGGAAAAGCTATGCAGTGAACCTCCCCATCCAACCTGACAGAACTTGAGAGGATCTGCAGCTCGTAGCGTCATAAGAAGACTCAAGGCTGTAATCGCTGCGAAAAGGTGCTTCAACAAAGTACTGTGTGTAGATTGATGAGGAAAAGAAAATATTTCACCTATTTTAGAATAAGGCTGAAACGTAGCAAAATGTGGAGAAGTGAGGGGGTCTGAATACTTTCCGAATGCACAGAACCAATATTGCGTGCCACTTCTTCTGTTGACAAATATCACCAGCAGCTACGAGTGTAATCCAACTCTGCCATATGTGCCTTTATGAGTTTATTAGACAGATCAATATCAGCTGGTATGTCAGCTATGAGATGTACTTATGTGTTATATGATGCTCCGTCTGACAGGTCTGAGCAATGGAACAGAGATTTGATATTGGAGACAAGGGGGAGATTGTGTGTGTGTGTGTGTGTGTGTGTGTGTGTGTGTGTGTGTGTGTGTGTGTGTGTGTGTGTGTGTGTGTGTGTGTGTGTGTGTGTGTGTGTGCGTGCGTGCGTGCGTGCGTGCGTGCGTGCGTGCGTGCGTGCGTGTGCGTGCGTGTACCACAGCCATATTATAGCGAGGTAGGGGCTTTGACTGTGTAGCCAGACAGAAGGTATTATCAACAAGATTACTGTAGGTGTCAAGGTTTTGTGTGTGACTGCAGTACAAGTATCACACACTCACACACACTCGCATAAACTTACATTCAGTGGTCCATTTCTCTGGCTCCAGCATCAGGTGCTGCTTGGTCTGCTCTAGCTCTTTCTTCAGCCAGTCGTACTTGGCTCGGACCTCGGAGATCCGCTGCTGCCTGTGCTCCAAGGTCTTCAGCTTAGCACTGAGATAAACCACCTCCTGATGGAGACACAGAGAGAGGAGAGGGGGAAAAGGGAGAGAGAAAGAGAGAGAGAGAAAGAAGAGAGGGAGAGATTGAAAAGGAGAGTGAGATGTCGTGGGATTTTAAAGAAAGAAATGAAGTAAGAAAGAAAGAAAAGGTGAGAGAGAGAAATAAAAAAAAAATAAAGAGTGAGAGGGTCAGACAGAGAGAGGGTCAGAGAGAGAGGGTCAGAGAGAGAGGCTCAGAGAGAGAAAGGGTCAGAGAGAGAGAGAGGGTCAGAGAGAGAGGGTCAGAGAGAGAGAGAGGGTCAGAGAGGAGAGAGAGAGAGAGAGAGGGTCAGAGAGGGAGAGAGAAAGAGAGGGTCAGACAGAGAGGGTCAGAGAGAGAGGGTCAGAGAGAGAGGGGTCAGAGAGAGAGAGGGTCAGAGAGAGAGGGATTGAGGGAGGAGGGGTCAGAGAGAGAGGGAGAAAGAGAGGAGGGGTAAGAGAGAGTGAGAGACATTGAGTTGAGTGCGTCTCAGGCATTTAGCCAGACTGTGGGTCTGGAAAGAGAGTGTTGTGAGAGGACAGGAGTGCCATGTTGGCCAGGTAGATAAATACAGTCCACAGGAAAGGCCTGGCACCAAGTCCACGTCTCTCCTTAAATCAACTACTTCTAAATCTACTACTAGAAAACTATTTAACAGCAAGAAGAGGATGAGGTTGTTAAACCTTCCTGTGTTTTGAGCTAAGGCTGTGATTCAATCTGGTCGCGCGTTACAAGCAATGCAGCTTTTATAGGAAACATTTCATTCGCCTTCACGGTAAATGCTGCTCAGTTGGAAATTGCCTTTAAAAGACACACAGCATATGATCTGCGATCAGATTTAATCCGGGCCTAAATGTCCTGGATACATTTTCCATTCCAAGATTTTTCTGAAATGTTTCTTTCCTCCTCCACCAACATCATCTCGCTCATCATCCTTCTCACTCTCTCTCTCCCCCTCCTCTCCCCCTTTGTGTGTTCCCTTTCTCTCTCCCTCTTCTCCACCTCTCTCTCACCATCCATCTTTACCATATCCATCCAAATCAAACTTTGTCACATGTGCCGAATACAACAAGTGTAGACCTTACTGTGAAATGCTTACTTACAAGCCCTTAACCAACAGTGCAGTTCAAAAAGAGTTAAGAAAATATTTACCGAAACAAACTAAAGTAAAAAAAATACAAATTGTAAAAAGTAACACAATAACGAGGTTATATATTGGGGGTACCGGTACCGAGCCAGTGTGCGGGGGTACAGGCTAGTTGAGGTAATTTGCACATGTAGGTAGGGGTGAGGTGACTATGCATAGATAAACAGCAAGTAGCAGCAGTGTACAAAACAAATGGCGTGGGGTCAATCTAATAGTCCGGTGGTCATTTGATGAATTGTTCAGCAGTCTTATGGCTTGGGGGTAGAAGCTGTTAAGGAGCCTTTTGGTGCTAGACTTGGCGCTCTGGTACCGCTTGCCCCAGACTTGTCACCCAGTCTATAACTTGAGTGACTGGAGTCTCTGACAATTTTATGGGCCTTCCTCTGACACCGCCTATCATATAGGTCCTGGTTGGCAGGGAGCTTGACCCCAGTGATGTACTGGGCCATACGCATTATCCTCTGTAGCGCCTTATGGTCAGATGCCGAGCAGTTGCCATACCAGGCGGTGATGCAACCGATCAGGATGCTCTCGATGGTGCAGCTGTAGAACTTTTTGAGGATTTGGGGACCCATGCCAAATCTTTTCAGTCTCCTGAGGGGGAAAGGTTTTCGTCATGCCCTCTTCACGACTGTCTTGGTGTGATTGGACCATGATAGTTCATTGGTGATGTGGACACCAAGAAACTTGAAACTCTCAACCCGCTCCACTACAGCCCCGTTGTTGTTAATGGGGGCCTGTTCGGCCCGTCTTTTCCTGTAGTCCACAATCAGCTCATTTGTCTTGTTCACATTGAGGGAGAGGTTGGAGTTGTGTTTGGACACGCAGTCGTGGGTGAACAGGGAGTACAGGAGTGGACTAAGTACACACCCCTGAGGGGCCCCAGTGTTGAGGATCAGCATGGCAGACGTGTTGTTCCTTACCCTTACCACCTGGGGGTGGTCCATCAGAAAGTCCAGGATCCAGTTGCAGAGGGAGGTATTTAGTCTCCGGGTCCTTAGCTTAGTGACGAGCTTCATGGGCACTATGGTGTTGAACGCTGAGCTGTCGTCAATGAACAGCATTCTCACGTAAGTTTTCCTTTTGTCCAGGTGGGACAGGGCAGTGGCGATTGAGATTGCATCATCTGTGCATCTGTTGGGCCGGTATGCAAATTGGAGTGGGTCTAGGGTATCCGGGAGTATATGAACCATGACCAGCCTTTCAAAACACTTCATGGCTACCGATGTAAATAAACATATTCAGGTGTTAGAATGGCCAAGTCAAAGTCCAGACCTGAATCCAATCGAGAATCTGTGGAAAGAACTGAAAACTGCTGTTCACAAATGCTCTCCATGCAACCTCACTGAGCTCGAGCTGTTTTGCAAGGAGGAATGGGAAAAAATGTCAGTCTCTCGATGTGCAAAACTGATAGAGACATACCCCAAGCGACTTACAGCTGTAATCGCAGCAAAAGGTGGCACTACAAAGTATTAACTTAAGGGGGCTGAATAATTTTGCACGCCCAATTTTTCAGTTTTTGATTTGTTAAAAACGTTTGAAATATCCAATAAATGTCTTTCCACTTCATGATTGTGTCCCACTTGTTGTTGATTCTTCACAAAAAAATACAGTTTTATATCTTTATGTTTGAAGCCTGAAATGTGGCAAAAGGTCGTAAAGTTCAAGGGGGCCGAATACTTTCGCAAGGCACTGTAGGTATTACAGACTCATTGAGGGAGAGGTTGAAAGTGTCAGTGAAGACACTTGCCAGTTGGTCCGTGCTTGCTTTGAATACACGTCCTTGTAATCCATCTTGCCCCGCTGCTTTGTGAATGTTGACCTGTTTAAAGATCTTGCTCACATCGATTACCTAGAGCATTGTCATACAGTCATCCAGAACAGCTGCTGCTCTCGTGCATGCCTTAGAGTTGCTTGCCTCGAAGTGAGCATGAAGGCATTTAGCTTGTCTGGTAGGCTCGCGTCACTGGGCAGCTCGCGTCTGGGTTTCCCTATGTAGTCCGTAATAGTTTTCAAGCCCTGCCACATCCGATGAGCATCAGAGCCGGTGTAGTAGGATTCAATTAAAATCATGTATTGATGCTTTGCTTGTTTGATGGTTCGTCTGATGGCATAGCGGGATTTCTCATAAGCGTACGGATTAGTGTCCAGCTCCTTGAAAGTGGCAGCTCTAGCATTTAGCTCGATGCGGATGTTGCCTGTAATCCATTGCTTCTGGTTGGGATATGTAGGTACGGTCACTGTGGGGACGACGTCGTCGATGCACTTATTGATGAAGCCGATGACTGAAGTGGTATACTCTTCACTGACATTGGATGAATCCCGGAACTTATTCCAGTCTGCTAGCAAAACATTCCTGTAGCATAGCATCTGCGTCATCTGACCACTTCCGTATTGAGCGAGTCACTGGTACTTCCTGCTTTAGTTAATCAGGAGGATAGAATTATGGTCAGATTTGCCAAATGGAGGGTGGGGGAGAGCTTTGTATGCATCTCTATGTGTGGAGTAAAGGTGGTCTAGAGTTTTTTTTCTCTGGTTGCACATGTGACATGCTGGTAAAAATATGGTATGCAGTTTGCCTGCATTAAAGTCCCCAGCCACTAGGATTGCCGCTTCTGGATGAGCATTTTCTTAGTGCCAGCATCGGTCTGTGGTGGTAAATAGACGGCTGCAAATAATATAGATGAGAACTCTCTTGCTAAATAGTGTGGTCTACAGCTTATCATAAGGTACTCTACCTCAGGCAAGCAATACCTCAAAACTTCTTTAATATTAGACATTGCGCACCAGCTGTTATTGACAAAGAGACACACACCCCCACCCCTCGTCTTACCAGACGTAGCACCTCTGTTCTGCCGGTGCATGGAAAATCCAGCCAGCTCTATATTTATCTGTGTCATCGTTCAAGCCACGACTTGGTGAAACATAATACAGTTCTTAATGTCCCGTTGGTAGGATAATCGTAATCGTAGGTCATCAATTTAATTTTCCAATGATTCCATGTTTGCAAGTAGAATGGAAGGCAGTGGGAGTTTACTCGCTCGCCTACGGATTCTCAGAGTATATCCTTCTTGCCGGACTTGTTAACCTCTTACACCTATGGTGGCGCTATTTCATTTTTGGAAGAAAAACGTTCCCGTTTTAAACAAGATATTTTGTCACAAAAGAAGGCAGCCCGATCTGTCGTCTTTTCTTCACGCAAATGACTTGGATTTGGGCCTGTTCCCGGGAGAGCAGTACATCCTTCTTGCCGGACTTGTTAAAGGAAAAATCTTTTTCCAGTCTGTGGTGAGTAATTCCAGTTCTGATGTCCAGAAGTTATTTTCAGTCATAAGAGACGGTAGAAGCAACATTATGTACAAAATAATTTTTTTTAAAGTTACAAACAACACAAAAAAAACAACCTAACTAACAGCACAATTGGTGGGGTGCATGTAAAACGTCAGACATGCCGCCATCTTAAGTCTCTCTCACCTTGTTTCCTTTCTCTCTCCTCCTCTGCAGGCGCTCCACGTCGTCTATCTTGTAGACCTTTATCTCGAAGGGTTCTGTGGTTCCCCTGGGGGCGGGGCTTAGCGGGCCGTCTACCCAGCGTACGCTGGAGCTGATGGCGGGCTTCCTGATCAGAGAGGACGAGTCCAGGGTCAGGCTGGGAATCAGACGACGACGCTGGGTACCTGGACAAACGCACACATACAGAGAAAGACACACACACACGCACACACACACACACACACACACACACACACACACACACACACACACACACACAGCAAAAGACACAGACGCATGCACGCACACAGTTAATGGGGACACCGGGAGAAGAATACTTTTTGGTATTGTTGTTCCCATTTCAATTTCCATGTATATGCTTTATTCACATTATTGTGTTGCCAAAGCAACAATGTTGAACAATTCAACATTGAAAAACATATATCACAATAAAGGAAAACTAATATTTTGGTATTAGTTTCATTAGACCATTGTTGACATAGTTCCAAAATGTTTTGCTTGTCAGCAATCATGTTTTCAAGATATGTAACCAGTGGTGTAGTGGAGGCTACACGCAGGTATACACCATATACCCACTTTTATTGGGCATTGTGTATACTCACTTCTTAACCCCTACTTATACTTCTGATCGTGGACTTCAAGAAACAGCAGAGTGAGCACCCCCCTATCCACATCGACAGGACAGCAGTGGTGAAGGCGGAAAGCTTCAAGTTCCTCGGCGTACACATCACTGACAAACTGAAATGATCCACCCACACAGACAGTGTGGTGAAGAAGGCGCAACAGCACCTCTACAGCCTCCGGAAGCTGAAGAAATTTGGCTTGACACCTAAAACCCTCACAAACTTTTACAGATGCACAATTGAGAGCATCCTGTTGGGCTGTGTCACCGCATGGTACGGCAACTGCACCGCCCGCAACTGCAGGGCTCTCCAGAGGGTGGTGTGGTCTGCCCAACGCATCACCAGGGTGCAAACTACCTACCCTCCAGGACACCTACAGCACCCGATGTCACAGGAAGGCCAAAAAGATCATCAAGGACAACAACCATCCGAGCCACTACCTGTTCACCCCGCTATCATCCAGAAGGCCATCTCGAATCCCACCGTACCTTCGCTGCTGTGCAATCTGGTTTCCGAGCTGGTCACGGGTGCACCTCAGCCACGCTCAAGGTACTAAACGATATCATAACCGCCATCGATAAAAGACAGTACTGTGCAGCCGTCTTCATTGACCTGGCCAAGGCTTTCGACTCTGTCAATCACCATATTTTTATCGGCAGACTCAGTAGCCTCGGTTTTGCTAATGACAGCCTTGCCTGGTTCACCAACTACTTTGCAGACAGAGTTCAGTGTGTCAAATCAGAGGGCATGTTGTCCAGTCTCTATGGGGGTGCCACAGGGTTCAATTATCGGGCCCCGTCTTTTCTCTGTATATATCAACGATGTTGCTCTTGCTGCGACGCGATTCCCTGATCCACATCTACGCAGACGACACCATTCTGTATACTTCTGGCCCTTCCTTGGACACTGTTCTATCTAACCTCCAAACAAGCTTCAATGCCATACAACACTCCTTCCGTGGCCTCCAACTGCTCTTAAACGCTAGTAAAACCAAATGCATGCTTTTCAACCGTTCGCAGCCTGCACCCGCTCACCCAACTAGCATCACCACCCTGGATGGTTCCGACCTAGAATATGTGGACATCTATAAGTACCTAGGTGTCTGGCTAGACTGTAAACTCTCTTTCCAGACTCATATCAAACATCTCCAATTTAAAATCGAATCTAGAGTCGGCTTTCTATTCCACAACAAAGCCTCCTTCACTCACTCCGCCAAACTTACCCTAGTAAAACTGACTATCCTAACGATCCTCGACTTCGGCGATGTCATCTACAAAATAGCTTCCAATACTCTACTCAGCAGACTGGATGCAGTTTATCACAGTGCCATCTGTTTTGTTACTAAAGCACCTTATACCACCCACCACTGCGACCTGTATGCTCTCGTCGGCTGGTCCTCGCTACATATTCATCGCCAGACCCACTGGCTCCAGGTCATCTACAAGGCCATGCTAGGTAAAGCTCCGCCTTATCTCAGTTCACTGGTCACGATGGCAACACCCACTCGTAGCACGCGCTCCAGCAGGTGTATCTCACTTATCATCCCTAAAACCAACACCTCATTTGGCCGCCTTTCCTTCCAGTTCTCTGCTGCCTGTGACTGGAACGAATTGCAAAAATCGCTGAAGTTGGAGACTTATCTCCCTCACCAACTTTAAACATCTGCTATCTGAGCAGCTAACCGATCGCTGCAGCTGTACATAGTCCATCGCTAAATAGCCCACCCAATTTACCTACCTCATCCCCATACTGTTTTTATTTATTTACTTTTCTGCTCTTTTGCACACCAGCATCTCTACCTGCACATGACCATCTGATCATTTATCACTCTAGTGTTAATCTGCTAAATTGTAATTATTCGCCAACCTCCTCATATCTTTTGCACACAAAGTATATAGACTCTTTTTTTCCCCTACTGTGTTATTGACTTGTTTATTGTTTACTCCATGTGTAACTCTGTGTTGTTGTATGTGTTGAACTGCTATGCTTTATCTGGGCCAGGTCGCAGTTGTAAATGAGAACTTGTTCTCAACTAGCCTACCTGGTTAAATAAAGGTGAAATAAAAAGAAAATATATATTTTTTTAAAGGTGAGGTCAGTACAGGTTCTATCTCAAGGCCATCAGACTGTTAAATATCCATCAGTAGCACCTTAGAGGCTGCTGGCCTTATATACATAGACTTGAAATCACTGGCCACTTTAATAATGGAACACTGGCCACTTTAATAATGGAACACTGGCCACTTTAATAAGGGAACACTGGCCACTTTAATAAGGGAACACTGGCCACTTTAATAAGGGAACACTGGCCACTTTAATAAGGGAACACTGGCCACTTTAATAAGGGAACACTGGCCACTTTAATAAGGGAACACTGGCCACTTTAATATTGGAACACTGGTCACTTTAATAATGTTTACATACTGCTTTACTCATCTCATATGTATATACTGTATTATATTCTACTGTATTTTAGTCAATGCCACTCCGACATTGCTCATCCAAATATTTATATATTTCTTAATTCCATCCTACTTTGAAGCAAGGTAAGACATGCCTTAGAATATGAAGTAAAACATTCAGGTTTCAAAAAATTGAGGAAGAGGCAAAATATAGGAATGCTAATAATAGGCTTAACCATCTTCTGGTAGATGGAAAGGGTTTCCCAAAAACCATCTCTATTAAATGTTAACTAGCTACATAGTAGCTTATGCCTACCTGTCAGAATGATATCATGATTATTTGTGTCAATCCAGTGGCCATTTCTTTTTCAAACTCCATCTCATGTGCTACAGAAACATGGCTAAGCAAACAATAGTGCTAAGTGCCTGCACACCTGAATTAAAGGGTACTTACTCTCAAAATTCTAAATGTATTAGATTTTTTTTTTATATAACAGAGCCAAGAGCCCAGACCTCAAAGTGATTTCATGATGTGGTCTAAGCACTGTTATGGACTTAGAACATACAATTTTGTTGTTTTCTGGACAAAAGTGTGACTTTTTGGGGAAAATCTGAAACCTGTGAATTTCTGACTCAGTTTATTTGTTTCAATAGTAGTCCTACTATTAGACTACTAGCACAGTACAAGTTGGGTTTCCTGACTGTGAAAGACCAATATGGGATTTATCATTTTAGGTCATTCAGAGTGTACTGTATGCCACTTGATTCTGACAAGCAAAACATTTTGGTACTGTGTCAACAATAGACTAATGAAACAAACACCAAAAGATCCTTTGTGGGTTGAGTTTGCCTTTAAGAAACATTCATTAGAATGTGAAGAATTCAGTAGGATCTATCTCTCTTGCTCATCACCTACAGGACAAATAACAAACATACAGTAGGCTGCGTTTACACAGTCAGCCTAATTCTGATATTTTGCCCAATTATTGAACTGATTAATCAAAAGTCCAATATTTGGCAAAAGATCAGAATTGGGCTGCTTGTGTAAACGCAGCCACAGTGCAACTCTACACCTGTGACTGGGTCAGGAGAACAGCATACTGATGTGTTGTTTTGTTCTGTTCTGCTGACAAGGACGTGACCAGGCTTTAGTTTGACAAAGGCAGCAGGAGTAAACATCAGGGCAAATAGCTGATAACCAAACCAGGACAGATAGCTGATAACAGAGCCAAGAGTCCTACACTGCCATTCTGCCAGGGGCTGGCGTTGGGGTGAGAGCTGGGGTTAGGTCTAGCATTGGAGTAGGGGTTGGAGAGGGGGGCCTAGGTTTTGGGGGGGGGGGGATTGGTTGAGTAGGACTTCTGGCAACGACGACAATCCAGTATTTAGCATGAGTTCCTGGGGGAGGATGGGTGAGAGAGGAGAGAAATAACAGAACGGTTGAGAGGGGAGATGGGGAGAGCAGCAAAGAGGAGAGAAGAGACAGGGAGAAAATGCAGCAGAACCGAACAGAAGATAAGAGAGGGGAGAGAGAGAACAGAGAAAGAGGGGAGAAGAGAACAGAGAGGGGAGAAGAGAACAGAGAACGAGACGGGAGAGAGAGAGAGAACCGAGAAAGAGAGGGGAGAGAGAGAACAGAGAACGAGAGGGGAGAGAGTGAACAGAGAAAGGGAGGGGAGAGAGAGAACAGAGAAAGCGAGGGGAGAGATTGAACAGAGAAAGAGAGGTGAGAGAGAGAACAGAGCAAGAGAGGGGAGAGAGTGAACAGAGAAAGAGGGGGGAGAGAGAGAACAGAGAAAGAGAGGGGAGAAAGAGAACAGAGAAAGAGAGGGGAGAGAGAGAATAGAGAAAGAGAGGGGAGAGAGTGAACAGAGAAAGAGAGGGGAGAGAGTGAACAGAGAAAGAACAGAGAAAGAGGGGAGAGAGAACAGAGAAAGAGGGGAGAAGAGAACGGAGAAAGAGGGGAGAAGAGAACAGAGAAAGAGGGGAGAAGAGAACAGAGAAAGAGGGGAGAAGAGAACAGAGAACGAGATGGGAGAGAGAGAGAACAGAGAAAAAGGGGAGAAGTGAACAGAGAAAGAGGGGAGAAGAGAACAGAGAACGAGATGGGAGAGAGAGAGAGAACAGAGAAAGGGAGGGGAGGGGAGAGAGAGAACAGAGAAAGAGAGGGGAGAGAGAGAACAGAGAAAGAGAGGGGAGAGAGAGAACAGAAAGAGAGGGGAGAGAGTGAACAGAGAAAGAGGGGGGAGAGAGTGAACAGAGAAAGAACAGAGAAAGAGGGGAGAGAGAGAACAGAGAAAGAGGGAGAGAGAGAACAGAGAAAGAGGGGAGAAGAGAACAGAGAAATAGGGGAGAAGAGAACAGAGAAAGAGGGGAGAGAGAGAACGGAGAAAGAAAGGGAAGAGAGAACAGAGAGAGAGAACAGAGAAAGAGGGGAGAGAGAGAACAGAGAAAGAGGGGAGAGAGAGAACAGAGAAAGAGGGGAGAGAGAGAGAGAACAGAGAAAGGGGGAGAGATAACAGAGAAAGATCGGAGAAGAGAACAGAGAGGGGAGAGAGAGAACAGAGAAAGAGGGGAGAGGGAGAACAGAGAAAGAAAGGGGAGAGAGTGAACAGAGAAAGAGGGGAGAGAGAGAACAGAGAAAGAGGGGAGAGAGAGAACAGATAAAGAGGGGAGAGAGAGAACAGAGAAAGAGGGGAGAGAGAACGGAGAAAGAGGGGAGAGAGAACGGAGAAAGAGGGGAGAGAGAGAACAGAGAGAGTGGAGAAGAGAACAGAGAACGAGAGGGGAGAGATAGAACAGAGAAAGAGGGGAGAGAGAGAACAGAGAAAGAGGGGAGAGAGAGAACAGAGAAAGAGGAGAGAGAGAACAGAGAGAGTGGAGAAGAGAACGAGAGGGAAGAGAGAACAGAGAAAGAGATAGGAGAAGAGAACAGAAAAAGAGTGGAGAGAGAGAAGAGCATTTGGTGGGTGGAGAGATAAGCCTAGCAGGTCAGTCCCTCTTATCTGACCAGCGTGCTGGAATGTACACACACGCACGCACGCACGCACGCACGCACGCACACACACACACACACACACACACACACACACACACACACACACACACACACACACACACACACACACACACACACACACTTTCCATTTGCATAGAAATTGGCAGCTATGTCAGCAGACACGTTTTTTGATCAGATTCACACACAGGGATGGGGTGAAGGGAGAGGGGGGAGGCGAGAGGTGACGTTAATAAGGTTCCGTCTGTCTCTTTGTCTCCGTGCGCAACGGAAAGGTCACAAAGACAGATCTGCTCTAAGTCACCTTCGAGTCACCCATTTGTACCTTATTACTGCCTGCTGCATCAGGACACAGTAGAGAGAGAGAGAGAGAAACCAAGCAATGGAAAATCCAATATTACAGTAAAGAGCAACCATACATGAGACCCTCAACTGGAAACCTGATTAAAAAATGTTTTTTTTCCCAAGCAAGCCTCTCTCTCTCTCTCTCTCCCTCCATCCCGCTTCCTCTCTCTCCCTCTCTCTGCTGGAGCAGCCACAGGCCGGGCTGTGTTGGCCCGGGTTCTGCGGTTCCAAGTCAGCCATAGATAAGCCTGATCACTGTTCCCTCTTACTGCCTCTCTGGACGGGAGGGGGAAGAGAGAGAGGGAGGAGAGAGAGGGAGAGGTGGAGGGCAAGTGGAGTGTAAGTGGAGAGGGAGAGTTAAGGGAATGGAGGGTAGCTTTGGAGAGGTAGGGGGTGGCCAGGGGGATGAAAAGGGGTCCCAGCATAGAAGGGAGGGGCGGGGGGGGGATAAGGGAGAGCAGAGGGAGGAATGGAGAGGGTACAGGGGTTAAAGAGTGCACTGCTTTCTTGAAGCCACCCACAGAACTCTCTGACAATGGCCATCTGTCTGCCCAACAAGACCACTCTCACTACCAACCTCTCGGGGGTGAGGGGAGAGGGAGGAGGATATGATGAGAGTTGAGGAGAAAGGAGGGGTTGAAACCTGATTTAGTTATTTATTTCCACATTTGTTTTTTTATATATATATAAATGGAAGTCTTGTGAGCTACATTTCGCTGCCGCTGCGATTCATATCGAAATGGGGCAGTTTATTAACCAAACATGTTATCTGGAATAGAGGGTTCATTCATCAGTGTTTTTAACCATGCCTGGGCTGGTTCTGGGCAGAGGGGCTGAGGAGCATAGGCTCATCCTGGGAGAAGGTGACAGCCTAATGTGGAGATTCATCACGGCTGACTTTAAGAGAATGACTTGAATTCTTTCACTATCACTTGCCTCCCTGACTGGCTGGCTGCTTGCCTGCCTGCCTCCCTCCTTGCCTGCCTGGTTTCCTGCCTGGTTGCCTGCCTGGTTGCCTGCCTCCCTCCTTGCCTGCCTGGTTTCCTGCCTGCCTGGTTGCCTGCCTCCCTCCTTGCCTGCCTGGTTGCCTGCCTGGTTGCCTGCCTCCCTCCTTGCCTGCCTGGTTGCCTGCCTGGTTGCCTGCCCCCCTCCTTGCCTGCCTGGTTGACTGCCTGGCTGGTCACCTTACTTACCTGATGGCTTGTTTCATATTCAAAGGTTTTATTCTATTTCTACTCAGGACAGAGCATGAACTGGAGGTTGAGTATGAGAGATGTAAGCTACGTGACTAAGGTTATAGTTAGTTGAACAAAGGTAATTGAACATCTATAGTGCTACCCTTTAAATACATTTATGTACTGTTTTGTGTAGTGTATAAATGGAACAGGAAAACTAAGCACAAAGGAAGGGAAACCCTGTGAGAAAAATAACGTTAAAATAAGGTTGAAAGTATGTATTTTGGGTTGAAAATATGTTGAAAAAATGTACTGTGCTCACTGGGATGCAGCATAAGGGGCAGACCTGTGTTGTTGTTCCTCTTCTTGTTGTTCTTGAGGCTACGGCGGCT
The DNA here is from genome assembly GCF_036934945.1 of Oncorhynchus masou masou. NCBI lineage: Eukaryota > Metazoa > Chordata > Actinopteri > Salmoniformes > Salmonidae > Oncorhynchus > Oncorhynchus masou. The sequence continues at coordinate 38,136,449 of NC_088243.1, forward strand.
GCTGCTGGTGGCTGAGCTGTGTTCGCTCAGAGAGTCCTGGGCAGAGGAGGTGCTTCCTGTGGCCTCGCTGTCCCTCAACATGCTCTCGTAGCCACTGCTGGCCCCGCTGTGGTAGAACAGGGCTGTCTTCCCCATGGCCGGGGGCAGCTCCCCACTCAGAACACTGCTGTTGTCACTGGCATGGCCGCTGCTGCAGCGCTGGGGCCGCTTGGGGGCTGTGATCTTACTGTAGGGAGACGGCAAGGTGTGGACCATCACTGGTCTCTCCTCTCCCTGTGCTCCTCCACCACCTGCTCCACCTCCACTTCCTCCAGCACCCCTCTCCTCCCCAGCTTCGGAGCCTCCTCCTCGGTTGTGACTGGTGGATCGAGAGCCTCCATTGCCCTGAAGCAGCTCGGAGATGCGTCCGTTGGCGGCTCTCAGAGGCAGCTTGGCGGCCAGGCCTCCTCCTCGGCTGCGACTCAGAGACTGGGTGGCCCAGGAGCCAGAGCTGGGTTCCTTGTTTTGTCCCAGGGCCTGGCTGGAGGTCTGACCCTGGGGCTGGGGCTGGGTCTTGCCGTTGGGAGGCAAGCTGGAGCTGCGGTTGACAGACTGGGGAAGAGACTTGGTGGAGAAGCTGAGTGTCTTGGTGCTGGAGGCCGAAAGGCTGCGGGTCTTAGGGCTGGCCATCAGCAGCTTGCTGACGGCTGAGATCTTCGACTGGCTCGACTTGGGCGACTTGGGAGCACTGCCGGGGCTGTTACCGGAACCGTTTCCATTAGGGGAGGAGGATGACACTGAGCCACAGCGGATGCTACGTCCGGGATGGGGCATATTGCAGTCCCCCCTCCCCCCTCCGGCTGCCCCCTTCCAGCCCAGAGAGCTGAGGCTCTCCCCCCTCTCCAGGGAGAGGCAGTCGTAGTGGGGGCCAAGAGAGCTGTGACCTCCATGGGACCGCCCCAGAGAGTTGGTTCTGTTAGCCAGTTGCTCTAGTTTAGCACTGAACAACCTACTGCTCTCCACATTAGACCCCTTCTGTTTCCCTCCACCAAGCCCATCTAGGTCCTCCGGGGTGCTCCCCAGGAAGGAGAGGCCATGGATGGGTGCGTGCAGGGGGCTGAGGGGGCCTCCTGCCCGGTTCTTCTGGTCCAGACTGGACTTGCGTACTGGTGGCAGCGGTGGGATCCCTTTCTGGCGGGAGAACAGGCCTTGTCTCCCGGACGACCCCCGTCGGTCCAGTGTTGCCCTCGGACTACAGGGGGTGGAGGTGGTGATCCCTAGGCCCCGAGACTCCCCCCCTGCCCCTCCTCCATTAGCGCCGTAGCGGAGTGAGTCCTCGTCCAGGCCGTCGTGGCGGTTGATCCGGTGCCAGCCGCGGGGCAGACTGGCGGTGCGCAGGATGTCGGCAGAGTAGACGGGAGTCATCAGACACTCCCCAGAGCTGACTAGCACCATCTCACAGCCGTCCACCACCCTCTTACAGGAGTCTGGAGAGGAGACGGTCTCACCGCTGCTGGAGCTGCAACGGTCCCCTCCGTAGCCACTGTCCACCCTGCTGGCCCTGTCACCCTGGGGCCAGGCCTGGGTCTTAGCTGTGTCTGTCTTGACTGGTGGCTCCACCACCCTCTTCTCCGGCTTCACCTCACACACCAGCTCCTTAGGCCTCACATCGCCTCCATCTCTCTTCATCCAGGGGTCGTCGAAGCTGAGATCGCTGGACATGGAGGCCAGGACCAGGGCTTGGGCTAGGGCAGGCTTGGCTGCGTCCTTGGACAACAGGTGAGTCTTGGTAGGGGAGGACAGTATAGTGGGCTCCTGTATAACCATGGGTTTGACGGCCACACAGGGGTGGACTGTGATGTTGGTCTTGAAGGGGATGAAGTTGCTGGAGGCCCCCAGGGTCTGGATGTTGGAGACGGTGATGTTGGTCTTACCCATGGAGGGAGACAGTCTCTTCAGCCTCTCTTTAGTCAGGGTGCTCTTCTCCTTCTCCGTTCCTTTCTCATCTCCACACAACACTACATCGCTGTCAAGAGTCTTCCTTCCTCTAGAACCCAGGGACACCTCATCTTGCTCCTCTGCCCCAGAGAGAGGCACCTGTGGGGGGTCTAGCTCGGCCAGAGCCTCCCCATGTCCATAGGACTGGCCGAAACTGTGTAGGGACTGATCCCCGTCACTCCCAGCACTCAGCTCACTCAGCCATGATGAGATGGACGACCGGCAGCTAGGCAGCGCCGCCATCGCCTCTCCTTCTATGCGAAGCTTCGCCATGCTGACTTCCGCCATGGCGATCACCCCGGCAACTGAGGCGCTTGTCATTGTGACCATTCCGGTGGTCGTAGCAATGACAGTAGTGTTGTTTCCGTAGCACTCCAGGTCATCGCTGATGCTGCTGATGATGGAGACAGGGCGGGATCCCGAGGCCAGGGCGGTGACGGAACAGTCGCTGGTGAAGCTAATGATGCTAGTGGGACGACCGCCACTCTCCAGCAGGCCCCGGACATCCAGCCCTTCCTCACACCCCAGGGTGAATACCAGCTCATCTTCCCCCAGAGAACGAGGGTCTGCTGGGGCTGGGGTAGAGGAGGGGCTGGGGGCTAGAGCAGGAACTGGGGCTGGGGGAGGCAGAGAAAGATGGGAAGGAGAAAGAGAGAGGATAGACAATGAAAGGAAAATATGTAAGGAACGTGAAATGAATTCGCTGTTCGAAACCAGTATCATACATAAAAAACACTTAATAGCATAAAGAGCAAGACTTACTGTCCCTGCGTACATCCAGAGGTATCTGAGGAACATTATCGTCACACAGGGTCTCAGCCGACCCCAGGCTGGCAGACAAGGAGTCGGTGCGCTTTAGCACCTGGGGACTCATTCTCATGGGGGAGGTCCTGGACAGGGACTCCAGCTGCAGCAGGGAATCTGTAGAGGACCTCCCACTATCTGCAGCCAGGCTGTCTGCAGTAGACAGACTCTGGCAGGACAGAGGGGGCGTTCCCGGCATCACACCCTTCTGGGTGTAGACCTTGATTATAATCATAATCATATATTGGATTTTTATAGTTCTTTTCAAGGACTCAAAGATGCTTCACAACAATACTGTACATTTTCATGGAAATGCATTTTATGAGGTAAAAGTCAACCCAATAACTGTAAAATAGCACAAGCAAAGACCGTAGAGGTGTGAGAGACAGATACTGTACCTTGCAGCGCTGTGAGGGTGAGGAAGGAGGTCTGTAGTCAGAGGTCTTGGTAAGAGAGGCGATGCCCAGCCGAGGAGAACCCAGGGGGCGGGGCTTACCATCACTGCTACTGCCTGCGCTCAGAGACTCACGACTATCAATCAAATAGAAAGGAAGAGAAATAGAAAAGAAATAGAAGATATTGAAAACAAAAATACCTTCAAGAAAGACATTAAAATTATAAGGCAGATAAAACTATACAAGCTAAAGGAACAATAAGTTCCGTTTTTGTTTTGTATATGTATACAGTGGGGCAAAAAAGTATTTAGTCAGCCACCAATTGTGCAAGTTCTCCCACTTAAAAAGATGAGAGAGGCCTGTAATTTTCATCATAGGTACACTTCAATTATGACAGACAAAATGAGAAAAAAAATCCAGAAAATCACATTGTAGGATTTTTATGAATTTATTTGCAAATTATGGTGAAAATAAGTATTTGGTCACCTACAAACAAGAAAGACTTCTGGCTCTTCTTCTTTAAGAGGCTCCCCTGTCCTGCACTCGTTACCTGTATTAATGGCACCTGTTTGAACTTATCAGTCTAAAAGACACCTGTCCACAACCTCAAACAGTCACACTCCAAACTCCACTATGGCCAAGACAAAAGAGCTGTCAAAGGACACCAGAAACAAAATTGTAGACCTGCACCAGGCTGGGAAGACTGAATCTGCAATAGGTAAGCAGCTTGGTTTGAAGAAATCAACTGTGGGAGCAATTATTAGGAAATGGAAGACATACAAGACCACTAATAATCTCCCTCTATCTGGGGCTCCACGCAAGATCTCACCCCGTGGATTCAAAATGATCATAAGAACGGTGAGCAAAAATCCAGAACCACACGGGGGGACCTAGTGAATGACCTGCAGAGAGCTGGGACCAAAGTAACAGCCTACCATCAGTAACACACTACGCCGCCAGGGACTCAAATCCTGCAGTGTCAGACGTGTCCCCCTGCTTAAGCCAGTACATATCCAGGCCCGTCTGAAGTTTGCTAGAGAGCATTTGGATGATCCAGAAGAAGATTGGGAGAATGTCATATGGTCAGATGAAACCAAAATATAACTTTTTGGTAAAAACTCAACTCGTAGTGTTTGGAGGACAAAGAATGCTGAGTTGCATCCAAAGAATACCATACCTACTGTGAAGCATGGGGTTGGAAACATCATGCTTTGGGGCTGTTTTTCTGCAAAGGGACCAGGACGACTGATCCGTGTAAAGGAAAGAATGAATGGGGCCATGTATCGTGAGATTTTGAGTGAAAACCTCCTTCCATCTGCAAGGGCATTGAAGATGAAACGTGGCTGGGTCTTTCAGCATGACAATGATCCCAAACACACCGCCCGGGCAACAAAGGAGTGGCTTCGTAAGAAGCATTTCAAGGTCCTGGAGCGGCCTAGCCAGTCTCCAGATCTCAACCCCATAGAACATCTTTGGAGGGAGTTGAAAGTCCGTGTTGCCCATCAACAGCCCCAAAACATCACTGCTCTAGAGGAGATCTGCATGGAGGAATGGGCCAAAATACCAGCAACAGTGTGTGAAAACCTTGCAAAGACTTACAGAAAACGTTTGACCTCTGTCATTGCCAACAAAGTATTTAGATAAACTTTTGTTATTGACCAAATACTTATTTTCCACCATAATTTGTAAATAAATTCATTCAAAATCCTACAATGTGATTTTCTGGATTTTTTTCTTATCTTGTCTGTCATAGTTGAATTGTCCCTATGATGAAAATTACAGGCCTCTCTCATATTTTTATGTGGGAGAACTTGCACAATTGGTGGCTGACTAAATACTTTTTTGCCCCACTGTATAACTTTTTTACCCCCTTTTTCTCCCAATTTCGTGGTGTCCAATTAGTAGTAATTACTGTCTTGTCTCATCGCTGCAACTCCCGTACGGACACGGGAGAGGCGAAGGTTGAGAGCCATGCTTCCTCCGAAACACAACCCAACCAAGCCGCACTGCTTCTTGACACAATGCACTTCCAACCCGGAAGCCAGCCGCACCAATGTGTCTGAGGAAACACCGTGTACCTGGCAACCTGGTCAGTGTGCACTGCGCCCGGCCCGACACAGGAGTCACTAGTGCGCAATGAGACAAGGACCCTAGGCAGAGTAGCTGTTGCTTTGTAACCGTTAATGGTGACCTTAACAAATAAACAGATCTGACCTGTCATGGAGGCTGGCGCTTTTGGCCCTCTGTAAAGGGTTAGTGTTGGTGTGTCCATCTCCACTGCTTCCCGTCACACTGCTGCTGCCGGTCAGGCTCAGACTCTCTATCATGGTCTGGGCCAGTTCTGCCTCTTCCACCACCTCCCTGATCTCCTGGAGCTGCTCGTCATTGGACATCCTCCTGGAGGTCTCTACCTCCACTCCCACAGCTCCCGTAGGCTCCGTCTCAGACCCAGGGGGGACCAGGGTGTCAGACTTGGCCCCCCTACTAACCGGCACCTCCTCAAAGGGGAACTTGGCCACCTCTTCGCTCCCGTCGATACACTCCAGCCGCTCCTGCAGCTCGGCGAAGGTGTTGCACTTGAGACACTCTGCCCCTTCCTCTGGCACAGGGGGCAGGGGTTGGCCCAGGGCTTGGAGGAGAGGGAGTGGGGGCTGGGTTAGGGAGATGAGGGACTGTGTAGGCAGGGCAGAGGGCTGGGTGTGTGTCTGTGTAGGGGCAGGCTGTGGCTGTGGCTGGGGCTGGGAGAGTACTGTCTGTAGCTGTTGTTGTTGTAGTGTTGGTGTAGTCGGCAGTACGCCAGACTCGGCTTTGCTCTTCAGCAGAGCAGGAATGATGGGGACAACCTCTGGCGGACCCTCGTTGTCGGTCAGCTCACGGTCCGAGATAGCACCCCCATTGGGGCCCACATAGATGACGGTGTCGCAGGACTGCTCGCTACTGGAGTAGTCATCTGGGTCGCTGGAGAGGTGCAGCAGGGGAAGGTTGGAGTCGGCAGAGCTACGGGAGTGGAATGGTCTCAGGTGGGTGGGGCGACGCATACGACCCTCCTCACACGAACTCTCACCCCCTGACGAACTGGACGTGTATTGCTGAAGAAGAGAGGGAATGTGAATATGGATGAGAGAAACAACACATTTTGAAACAAACCAGTTAGAATCTCGGCTTCATTTACTGGCCTGTTATTGTAATGCTGTGTCATCAAGTTCCAGCAATACTGAAAGTGTTGTTTTTTAAAAACTGAAATATCAATCTGAACATTTAGAAGTTGAGCCCCAGAAGAAAGAACTGTGAAATGCATGAGAAGGAGAATTCCTCTATTTCATTGACCAATTTATTGATTGAATGAATGATTTGAATGACTGAATGTGTCTAAATTGATAATGCCTACCATACTGACTTTGGTCTTCTTCTTCTTCATACGGAGGAGGCGCGAGGCGATCTGGAGGGTGGAGAGCGTGTCAGAGAAGTTGCTAGGCGACGAGGAGATGTGGGCGATCATGGTGGTCCGACAGTTCATGTTGCTCAGTGACTCTCTCAGTAGCATGGTCAGCTTACTGTCCCTGGAACACATACATACACACATTACATCACGCACATACACTAACACAGGCATAAGCACACACACACACACACACGTGTTAAATCGTGCACACACACACACTTTACATCACACACACATATACAAACACATACTTTGTGCACACAGAAACACACATTAATCTGAAGGATAATATCTATCAAACCCTTAAAATCACTGTTCACCTCCCTACCAATCAGCAAATGATCTCCAGACCTGAGCATTAGCTACGTCGATGGTTAATCTCGTTATGGCTGGAACATGTGGGACAGGAGCTGTAGGATTGTGTGTTTATTTAACGCTCTCCCTCTCCTGTGTTTGATATAGGGTTAATTGACTGTCTGCCTGTGTTTCTGTGTGTGCATGTGGTGTGTGTGCATGTGGTGTGTGTGCATGGGCATGTGTGTGTGGTAGGTAACTCCTGTGAGCTGTTTGGGACCCTCAGGGCAGAATGGAGTGCAGGCTCCTCTGTGGCTCAATACCTCATGCTGCTGTCCTCCTTTTATAAAAACACAGCCCCCGGCCAGCCCACACACACACACACACACACACACACACACACACACGCTACCCCATCCTTCTATCGCTTTACTTTGCCTCAACTGTCCTCAATGTTATCCTCTTCTCTTTCCTCCCTCCATTCCTCCCGCTCTCTCGCTCTCTGTCTCTGAGTCATGTCATTAGTAGTAGTTACCAGTGTCTTCGTCACATCAACGTTAGTAATTGCATCTCTCTCGCCTGACATCTCAATCAAGTCTCTTAATTAATCTCATTAAGCAGGGTAGAAATGGGAGAAACGGCTGAAAATGGAGAAGAAAGGGGGAAAAAAGGTTGGAGCTGCGAGTGTTTAGGTCTAATTAAATTAAGCAGAAGGATCAGTGATTTGTGCAGAAGGGATTTTATATTCATGCATGGTGAGATCCAGTTATTTGCAACTAATGTTCCACACCTTGCAAATGGCCCCAACCTATAATTTTATACGCATGCTTGCATGTGTGTGTATTTGTGTTTGTATGCCTCGGTGTGTGTAATGTTTACAGTTCTGGCATAAAGTGGTGGGGTGCTTTGCAATGTAAATGCCGAGCTCGTGATTAAATTAGAGAGTGGAGGAGCTGAGCTATCTGCACTGAAGGAGGGAGGCAGAGAGGGAGGCAGGGAGGGAGGGAGGGAGGGAGGGCCTGCATGATCTTGGGAAAATTTAAATATGCACACGACTGTTTCAAAGCCTCTGTCCCCCTGCTTTCGTTTCACTCCTTTCCTCCTTGTTCTTTTCTCTGCCTCTCGTTCCTTGAAACTCTCTCTCCTCTCCCCTCAAACTCTCTCTCCCCTCTCTCTTATTCCCTCTCTCACAGTCAACTTCATTCTCTTCAGGAAGAAAACAAACAACAACAAAAAAACTCTTCCTAGCGGTCTCAGGTAATAATAATGAAGCGATAAGTGATTGGGCTTTAAATCAACCCCACAGCACCTTTCTCTCTCCCTCTCTGCCACGCCTTCTCTTCCTCTCTCCCCTCTCTCTTTCTCTCTCTCCGTGCCTGTCTCTCTCTCTCCCCATTTCACCCTCTCCAAAGCTTCAGCAGGCATATACATTATTATACATTATTATAGTAGTTATACAGAATTAAGTCCGGGCCGGGCCTACATGAATCATGGTGTGTCCAATGATCTGCATGTTAAAGTGTACTATCTCATTAATATATCTACAATAATTAGCAGGTTTATTCATAGGTTTAAAGTCTACTATTAACATGACATGGGTGTGATATATTGAGTTGGATATGTAGAGATAGATATTGAGCCAGTCACCAGTGGAAGCTGACCCAAGCCCCATCTCCCCCAGTCCCAGTTAGTCACACACACTTAGGGAGGGTCATTTAGGGTATCCTACCAACGGGACATCAAAAACTGTAACTGGAATCGTGGCTGAATGACGACATGGATTTTCAGCTAGCGGGATACACGCTACACCGGCAGGATAGAACAGCACAGAGCAGGGAGGGCGGTCTGTGCATGTTTGTAAACAACAGCTGGTGCACGAAATCTAAGGAAGTCTCTAGATTTTGCTCGCCTGATGCAGAGTATATTATGATAAATTGTAGGCCACACTACTTGCCTAGAGAGTTCTCAGCTATACTTTACGTGGCTGTTTATTTACCACCACATATAGATGCCGGCACTAAGACCGCACTCAGCCAGCTGTATAAGGAAATAAGCAAACAGGAAACTACTCACACAGAGGCGGCGCTCCTAGTGGCCGCAGACTTTAATGCAGGGAAACTTAAATCAGTTCTACCGAATCTCTATCAACATGTTAAATGTGCAACCAGAGGGGAAAAATTCTAGATCACCTGTACTCCACACACAGAGACGCATACAAAGCTCTCCCTCGCCCTCCATTTGGTAAATCCGACCACAACTCTATCCTCGTGATTCCTGCTTACAAGCAAAAATTTAAGCAGGAAGCACCAGTGACTCGGGCTATAAAAAAATGGTCAGATGAAGCAGATGCTAAACTACAGGACTGTTTTGCTATCACAGACTGGAACATGTCCCGGGATTCTTCCGATGACATTGAGGAATGCACCACATCAGTCACTGGCTTTATCAATAAGTGCATTGAGGACGTCGTCCCCACAGTGACTGTACGTACATTCCCCAACCAGAAGCCATGGATTACAGATAACATTCGCACTGAGCTAAAGGGTAGAGCTGCCGCTTTCAAGGTGCGGGACTCTAACCCGGAAGCTTATAAGAAATCCTGCTATGCCCTGTGACAAACCATCAAACAGGCAAAGCGCCAATACAGGGCTAAGATTGAATCATACTACACCGGCTCAGACGCTCGTCGGATGTGGCAGGGCTTGCAAACTATTACAGACTACAAAGGGAAGCACAGCCACGAGCTGCCCAGTGACACAAGCCTACCAGACAAGCTAAATCACTTCTATGCTTGCTTCGAGGCAAGCAACACTGAGGTATGCATGAGAGCATTAGCTGTTCCGGACGACTGTGTGATCACACTGTCCGTAGCCGACGTAAGTAAGACCTTTAAATAGGTCAACATTCACAAGGCTGCGGGGCCAGATGGATTACCAGGACGTGTGCAGACCACCATAGTCCCTGTGCCCAAGAACACAAAGGCAACCTGCCTAAATGACTACAGACCCGTGGCACTCACGTCAGTAGCCATGAAGTGCTTTGAAAGGCTGGTAATGTCTCACATCAACACCATTATCCCAGAAACTCTAGACCCACTCCAATTTGCATACCGCCCAAACAGATCCACAGATGATGCTATCTCTATTGCACTCCACACTGCCTTTTCTCACCTGGACAAAAGGAACACCTATGTGAGAATGCTATTCATTGACTACAGCTCAGCATTCAACACCATAGTACTCTCAAAGCTCATCACTAAGCTAAGGATACTGGGACTAAACACCTCCCTCTGCAGCTGGATCCTGGACTTCCTGACGGGCCGCCCCCAGGTGGTGAGGGTAGGTAGCAACACATCTGCCACGCTGATCCTCAAAATTGGAGCTCCCCAGGGGTGCGTGCTCAGTCCCCTCCTGTACTCCCTGTTCACCCACGACTGCATGGCCAGGCAGGACTCCAACACCATCATTAAATTTGCTGACAACACAACAGTGGTAGGCCTGATCACCGACAACGACGAGACCGCCTATAGGGAGGAGGTCAGAGACCTGGCCGGGTGGTGCCAGAATAACAACCTATCCCTCAACGTAACCAAGACCAAGGAGATGATTGTGGACTACAGGAAAAGGAGCACCGAGCATGTCCCCATTCTCATCGACGGGGCTGTAGTGGAGCAAGTTGAGAGCTTCAAATTCCTTGGTGTCCACATCAACAACAAACTAGAATGGTCCAAACACACCAAGACAGTCGTGAATAGGGCACGACAAAGCCTATTCCCCCTCAGGAAATTAAAAAGATTTGGCATGGGTCCTGAGATCCTCAAAAGGTTCTACAGCTGCAGCATAGAGAGCATCCTGACTGGTTTCATCACTGCCTGGTACGGCAATTGCTCGGCCTCCGACCGCAAGGCACTTCAGAGGGTAGTGCGTACGGCCCAGGACATCACTGGGGCAAAGCTGCCTGCCATCCAGGACCTTTACACCAGGCGGTGTCAGAGGAAGGCCCTGAAAATTGTCAAAGACCCTAGCCATATTCTGTTCTCTCTACTACCGCATGGCAAGCGGTGCCAAGTCTAGGACAAAAAGGCTTCTCAACAGTTTTTACCCCCAAGCCATAAGACTCCTGAACAGGTAACCAAATGCTTACCCGGACTATTTGCATTGTGTGCCTCCCCCCCAACCCCTCTTTTACGCTGCTGCTACTCTCTGTTTATCTTATGTGCATAGTCACTTTAACTATACATTCATGTACATGCTACCTCAATTGGCCAAACCAACCAGTGCTCCCGCACATTGGCTAACTGGGCTATCTGCATTGTGTCCCGCCACCCGCCAACCCCTCTTTACGCTGCTGCTACTCTCTGTTCATCATATATGCATAGTCACTTTAACCATACCTACATGTACATACTACCTCAATAAGCCTGACTAACAGGTGTCTGTATGTAGCCTTGCTACTCTTTTTTTCAAATGTCTTTTTATTGTTGTTTTATTTCCTTACTTACCTACACACACACACACACACACACACACACACACACACACACACTGTTGTATTTGGCGCACTTGACAAATAAACTTTGATTTGATTACGGAAGGGCAAGAGTAAGAAATAGATAGAATTATGTCGTTTTTTGTTGTTGTTGTATCTGAGTAATACTGCAGAGCAATTGAATCCAACCAAGAGGTCCTCACACAGACACACACACACACTGCACACGTACTTGTAAGGGATATGTTTGCTGCCATTGACCAGAGCCAGGATAACGTTCCCCAGGGCAGACAGAGACAGACACAGCCCTGCTGCTGTACTACCACTGCTCTCCCTGCCCTTCTCTCCTCCCAGCACCTTCACACAGCTGCCCAGGTCTATCAGGTGGAGTCTACTGCGACCTCCCGACACTGGAGAGAGAGGAGGGTGAGAGAGGGACAGGAGGGGAAGGAGGGACCGAGAGAAAGGGACAGAAAGAGAGAGAGGGGAAGGAAAAAGAGAGAACAGAGAAAAATTGGGGAGACAGGATACATTAATCATTGCGCAAAACATTTTTTTTTATGTTTACAGTGTGTTACAAAACTCAGTAGCAGTATTTCACAGGGTGATAGATCCTGAACACATTATCCAACACTTCATCCCCCAGCATTTTTGATCTGCTCATCTCAGATGAGGTCATGCATGTCAGCCTCAGCACACACACACGCACGCACACACGCGGGCATGCCCGCACACGCACACATGCACACGCATGGACGCGTGCACACACACGGCTACATTGGGCAGCAGGTATCCTAGCGGTTAGAGAGTAGGCCCAGTAACCGGATGGTCGCTAGTTTGAATCCCCGAGCCGATGTTGTGAAAAACCTGTCAATGTGCCCTTGAGCAAGGCACTTAACCCTAATTGCTCCAGGGTCGCTGTTATTCATGGCAGACCCTGGCCGTGACCCTACTCTCTGAGGGCGTCTCGGGGGGAGTTGGGATATGTAAAAAAAAAAAAAACACATTTACAATTCACACATTAGTGTGAAATAGGAGAAATATAACAGCCTGCCACCTGGACCCTCACCAGCTCAGCTGTGTGTTCAGCTACGTGTCCTCTCCTTGTCAACACATCACCTGTCGGAAGCGTGTGTGCGTGTATACACTACCTTCCTTGTGCATGCTCTGGAAGTCAGTCAAGGCCGAATACCTCTGTAGGTCCGTTCAGCACATCTGGTTCCCATTTACCTTCTCTGAGCAGTGTGTCAGTGTATTAGTGTGTGTGTGTGTGTGTGTGTGTGTGCATGTCTTTCCATCTGGGGATTAGAGCAGGGTTCCCCAAATTCGGTCCTGGGTCCCGCCCCGGGTGCACGTTTTGGTTTTTGCCCCAGCGCTACACAGCTGATTCAAATCATCAAAGCTTGATGATGAGTTGGTTATTTGAATCAACTGTGTAGTGCTGGAGAAAAAAACAAAACATGCAGGACCGGGTTTGGGAAATCTGGGATTAGAGTGTATGTCCCTGTATGCATAGCTACATAGGTCTTTGTAGATCAGTCTAAGTGTGTGTGTGTGTGTCAGTGGAAGCTGCCGATGGGAGGACAGCTCATAATAATGTGTTTGATGTTGATAATGTGTTTGATGGTTTCAATACCATTCCACCTATTCTGCTACAGCCACTGCCACAGCCATGACTGAGGTGTTGTATGATAAGGAGAAATGAGTGGATGCAGATTGTGTGTGTGTGTGCGTGTGTGTGTGTGTGTGCGCGCGTGTGTGTGTGTGTGAAGCTGTCTTTCCTTAAGAGCAGGTAAGATTATACGTCTCCATCACACATAGGGAACAACACCTTCTCCTAGCCTTGTTATCACATATCTGACTACGTTATCACACACACACACTATTAATACACACACATGACATCACCCTGTAGAAGTAGCGTGGAGACAGTCTGACTGGCAACCTGAGGCATGACAGATACAGTGTGTGTGTGTGTGTGTGTGTGTGTGTGTGTGTGTTGTGTGTGTGTGTGTGTGTGTGTGTGTGTGTGTGTGTGTGTGTGTGTGTGTGTGTGTGTGTGTGTGTGTGTGTGTGTGTGTGTGTGTGTGTGTGTGTGTGTGTGTGTGTGTGTGTGTGTGTGTGTGTGTGTGTGTGCAGTACTCACTCCCTCCCTTGCCAGTCTTCTCCATGCGGTACTGGTAGATGTGCAGTGTGAACAGCATGTGTGAGTTGAGATGCTCCTCCGGGTCGGAGTCAGCTCTGCTGCTGTACCGAGCTGCTATGGCTGCATCCAGGAAGAAGGCTGCTTTCTCTGGCGTGGGGGCTCGCAGCTCACTCTGGTTCTGGAGCTACAGAGTAGGTGAGATAGAAAAAAATAGACTAATTCTACAAACCACAGGACAGTCATTTGTCTTTCTGTGTGTTTGTGTGTCATGCAGTGTATGGTGTCTGTGAAGACAGGCAGAGTAGCATTATAACTAAAATGCTGTGGGGTATCATTAAAACATGAGATTAGCTAGGGATTACACTGATACCCTTGTCTCACACACTAATCCTATCAACACACATACACACACACACACACACACTAAGATGTCAAACTAAATGACCCCAGAAGAGAAAATAACTAAATGATTCTTAGAGGTTTGCGGTTTTTGTATTCTCTATAGATGTAGATGTACACTCTGTGTGTGTGTATAGTGTGTGTGTGTGTGTGTGTGTGTGTGTACCTGTATCTGCGTGTGCGTGTGTGTACAGTGTGTGTGTGTGTGTGTGTGTGTCTCTGTATCTGCGCGTGTGTGTGTGTAACCTTAGAGAGTGTTAGGTTAAAAACAGCCAGCTAAGATAACAGATCCTAGTGCCTGAGGGTAGATACACAGATAAGATAACATATATATATATATATATATATATATATATATATATATATATATATATATATATATATATATATATATATATATATATATATATATATAATGATATATTACTACACTGATCTCGGTCTCATATTGCCATCATCATACACTGCCTTAGCCGTAATCCTGTGGGTTTCCTTTGAGACACCACAGTGAGACAGACTGTAGAGGAAAACACTGGAGGAAACAGAGCACTCAGTGTCTGGGATGGAAGGCAGGGGCCTTCCTCTGTTACTCTCCTTGTTGCTACTCTGTTAGTGTTTCTCAATCCTGGTCCTGGGGACCCAAAAGTCTGAGTACTACACACGTGATTGATTAGTGGAATCAGGTGTGAAGTGACAGGGCAAAACGTATAATGTGCTTCACTTTGGGTCCCCGGGACCAGGATTAAGAAACACTGGTGTTTCTGCCTCTGGGACCGTTTTTTTATTTGTAATTTTACCCCCTTTTCTCCCAAATTTGGTTATAATGATCTCGTCTTATCGCTGCAACTCCCAAACGGGCTCGGGAGAGGCGAAGGTCAAGCCATGCGTCCTCCCCGAAACATGACCCGCCAAACCATGCTTCTTAACACCCACTCACTTAACCCGGAAACCAGCCGCACCAATGTGTCAGAGGAAACACCATTCAACTTGACGACCAAAGTCAGCCTGTAGGCGCCCGGGTCGCCACAAGGAGTGGCGGCCAAACCCCCCGGCCAAACCATCCACTAACCCGGACGACGCTGGGCCAATTGTGCGCCGCGCTACAGGATTCCCGGTCACTAAAGCCTGGGGATCGAACCCAAGGCTGTAGTGATGCTGAGCCATTCGAGAGGCCTTGGTTCTGGTGTTTTGCATGGACCCCAGGAAGACTAGTTGTTGCTAAAGTGAAAGCTAATGCTATTGGTGATCAGAATAATTAGACAAGTTAAGTGGACGGCCACAGAGTGTGCAGGGCTTTGTTATCAATCTTTTGATGATTAGTTGACGTTTTGATGACGTTCTGACGAGCGACATTTTACCTGCATGCCACAGATGGGGTCCTCGCAGAGGTAAACTCCAGGGGACTGGCTGTCCTGCAAACTGCCTGTCGCCACTTCAGACAGCAAGTCCTTCAGGTTCTCCTCTTTACCCCAAACCTAGAACATAGAGCATAGCACACTTACCATCAGAACCCCACATCTTGAACGCGCAACTATCAGAACCCAATCTTTCCCTCACTCCTAGAACATATTTGATACATATTCTAGGATCCCGTAATTCTGTAAACAACATCATTAGGGTTGGTTTCCCAGACCCTGATTAAGGCTCCTCCTGGACTAAAATGCAGACTCATGGAGAATCTCCTTTAATCTGAGTCTAGGAAATGGCTCTTACGCTTCATTTACACAGGCAGCCCGATTCTGATGTTTTTCCAAAAATGTGTCTTTTGACCAATCAGATCAGGTCTTTTGACGATAATTGGGCAAAAGATCAGAATTGGGCTGCCTTTGTTAACGCAGCCTTAGAGTGAGGGAGTGACAGACCTCTACGGCTGAGACTCGGACAGAGAAGCGTGCTCCCGTCTTCTCCTTCCTCTCGTTGATGAGCTTGAAGAGCCAGGAGATGGCACAGGGGATGATCCCCAGGGTCTGCATGGACTCGTCACCACCTATCATGGTGTAGGATTTACCTGGAGGACACACACACAAACACAAAACTCCATCAGCAGTGGAGTAAAACAATAATTAACATAATCATTACTTCCAAAACACCACACACACTCTGTCCTCTTTCCTTTCTCCCATGTGTCTGCAGCCCACCCCTTTGGTCTGATTTCTAAATGAACTCCGTTTGTGTGTATCCCCACTGTGTGTCCAGACCAGCCCCTACGAACCTAGACGCAGGGGGACGACCCCTACTGTTGACGGAAGAGAGATCAAACACACGGATAAACAAAGCCATATGTCACACATACACACACACACATCCACATTGTGTGTGTGTGTGTGTGTATTTTTGCAATGTGCCTTTCATTCTGCCTTGTTTTGTGTGCGCGCCATGTTATACCGTATGTGTTCTCCATCAGCCTTTTATGTCTCGACTTAATCAGAGTAGAATCATTTCTCAAAAGCCATTGTCATTGCTGCCTGCTAAGTGTTTAACTCCGTCTTCACTGATGTTTTGTTCATCTATAGAGACATTAAACGTCACAGAGGGTTCATTTACAGTAGGTACTCAATGAGATCATTAATAATGTGATTGGACGAGGGCAGCTAATCACAACGCTGGACTGCCTTCTAAAGATGATCTCTAATCATTTCTTATCCGCTACTATAATTCAGTGTCACAGCGCACCGCTTGATATGGTGTCTGTTGGCTTAGAGACCGTTAACTGACAGAACTTTGGATCTGAATCTGCCTTGTCTCTGTCACACATGACACCAGAAGACTGCCATGATGTTAGATCTTCAAAATTAAATTCACTTTTGAGTAATCAATAAAGAACAGTGCTTTGTGGCTGTACAACATAGGACAATAAAAACCATTCCATTCAGAGTTACTGCACTCATTCTTTTCACACTCCTCTCTCTCTCTGTGTGTGTCTGTGCATTCATGTATTTTGTTTGTTGTTTAATTTCATAACGTTGTGACTCATACTCTCTGGTGCTACAGAAACTTAATCACAAGCTCATTGTGCCATGAGCAGTCAGCAACAGTTCTCAGGCGTCTCTCTCCCTCTCTCCCTCTCTCCCTCTCTCCCTCTCTCTCTCTCTCTCTCTCTCTCTCTCTCTCTCTCTCTCTCTCTCTCTCTCTCCCTCCCTCCCTCCCTCCCTTCCATCTGACACAACATGCCAAGTAGCAGATCAACAGGGGAATGGTCTGACCATCCCCCACCATGTCATATTGTCTGTGTGGGGTATATGCTGTGGGTGGTGGTTGGGAAGACTGACAGTGGAGTGGGATGTAGCCAGGTGGGGTAGTAGTCTGTCAGTGGGATACTGGTAAGGCATCTACCATCATCATAGCTTAGAGCGATTCTTGCTTATAATTGGCCTGAACAACAGAGTACAGAACTGGTAATGCTGACAGGCCAACAAGCATCTTCAGAGAGAGTGGGAGGGGAGAGGGAGAGAGGGAGTTAGAGGCAGAGATAGATGAGAGAGAGAAAGAGATCCCACAGTGACAGGATTGTTACATTGATTACAGACATAATAAAGATGGCTGCCATTAAAGGGATGGCCGTACGGCCCAGGGCCAGTAATCCAATCAGAGGACTCGAGGAGGATGAGGTAATGCAAGAGCAAGAGAGCGTGGGATTCAATTATCTACAATGTTCCCCTCTCTCCCTCCTCCTCTGTTCGTAACCCGGCCATCCATTACTCTACCTTCATCTACATGCCCTCAGTCCTTATTGAATCTCATCTGATTTAAAATCGGTGGTTTAGGGGGCTGAGGTGGGTTGGGACAGACAGACAGACAGATAGACAGCTAGACAGACAGGGTTTATTGCCCGCCTGTGATGTTATATGTATTGATTGGATTTACAGGACAGAATCAAATGGAATGAATGATTCATAAAGAGAGACTGGCCTGTGAAGGTATTTGATCTCTATTAGGGACCAGTGGAGCACAGTTTATTCTATTCCAACATCAACCACACACACAAACGTGAATACACACACACACACACACACACACACACACACACAGAGATCTCAGAGCCTGGAGCCTCAAACCCACCCTCCTTCTTTCAGTGATCCGTTTTGTGGATGTAAAATAAAAGCTAATGCAATAATCTTCTCCAGGCCTGGTAGGCTAGTGGAGCAGAGAGGGCTCTGTCTTTATTCCTAAAGCGAGGATTCTGGCATTAATTTCCACGACCAGCGAACCAACACGCGTGTCCACTGATATCACACCACAGGCTGATATATGGTGGGGTTGGTAGGGGCAGGGTGGTGTGTGTGTGTGTAGTTTTGCATGTATGTGTAAATGTGCATGTTTGTGTAAATGTGCATGTGTGTGTAAATGTGCATGTGTGTTCGCAAATGTGTGTGTGTTGCTAAAGGGAATATTCTTTGTTTAATTACCAGGACCAGCGACTGTGTCCTCTGACATTCCACCGGAGGCTGATAGATGGCGTAGTCGGCGGGGGGGGGGGAGGGGTGGGACTTTTCCATTCCAGAAGGTTTTACTAGCGATGGCCATACGATGCTATGTGGTCACTTTCCATAGCTTTCCATAGCTGGCGACAGGTAGCCTAGTGGTTAGAGCGCTGGGCCAGTAACTGAAAGGTTGCTAGATCGAGTCCCAGAGCTGCCCCTGAACAAGGCAGTTTAACCCGCAGTTTAACCCAGTGTTCCTAGGCCGTCATTGTAAATAAGAATTTGTTCTTAACTGACGTGCCTGGTTCAATAAAGGCTAAATATATATATATTTTTAAGTCACTCTAGATGAAAGCAGCTGCTAAATAATCTACAGTGCCTTCGGAAAGTATTCAAACCTCTTGACTTTTTCCACATTTTGCTATGTTACAGCCTTATATTAAAATGGATTTGTTTTCTCTCCCCCTCATCAAAAGCATGACCTGGTGCACAGCCAAAGAAAATGATTTAGTGTAGAGGTGCTGACTAATGGTGAATGAGCTGTAGGCTATAAAAACAAAGGGAGTCGCACACTTTGTGTATAAACTCCAAGTAATTTATACATAGTGTGTGTGACTCTGTTTTTATACCCCTCATCAATCTACACACAATACCCCATAATGACAAAGCAACAACAGGGTTTTATACATTTTTATGAATAAACTGAAATATCACATTGACATAAGTATTCAGACCATTTACTCAGTAATTTGTTGAAGCACCTTTGGCAGCGATTACAGCTTAGAGTCTTCTTGGGTATGTGGCTACAAGCTTGGCACACCTGTATTTGGGGAGTTCCTCCCATTATTCTCTGCAGAGCCTCTCAAGCTCTGTCAGGTTGGATGTGGAGCGTTGCTGCACAGATATTTTCAGGTCTCTCCAGAGATGTTCGATCAGGTTCAAGTCTGGGCTCTGGCTGGGCCACTCAAGGACATTCAGAGACTTGTCCCGAAGCCACTCCTGCGTTGTCTTGGCTGTGTGCTTAAGGCTGTTGTCGTATATGAAGGTGAACCTTCGCCACAGTCTGAGGTCCTGAGTGCTCTGGAGCAGGTTTTCATCAAGGATATCTCTGTACTTTGTTAATCTTTTCCTCAATCCTGACTAGTCTCCCAGTTCCTGCTGCTGAAAAATATCCCCACAGCATGATGCTGCCACCACCATGCTTCACCATAGGGATGGTGCCAAGTTTCCTCCAGACGTGATTCTTGGAATTCAGGCCAAAGGGCTCAATCTTGGTTTCATCAGATCATAGAATTTTGTTTCTCATGGTCTGAGAGTCTTCAGGTGCCTTTTGGCAAACTCCAAGCAGACTTTGATGTGCCTTTTACTGAGGAGTGGCTTCTGCCAAGCCACTCTACCATAAAGGCCTGATTGGTGGAGGGCTGCAGAGATGGTTGTCCTTCTGGAAGGTTCTCCCATCTTCACAGAGGAACTCTAAAGCTCTGTCAGAGTGACCATCAGGTTCTTGGTCACCTCTCTGACCAAGGCCCTTCTCCCCCGATTGCTCAGTATGGGCGGGCGGCCAGCTCCAGACTGATGGAGGCCATTGTGTTCTTGGGGACCTTCAATGCTGCAGACATTTTTTGGTACCCTTCCCCAGATCGGTTCCTCGACACAATCCTGTCTCGGAGCTCTACGGGCAATTCCTTCAACCTCATGGCTTGGTTTTTGCTCTGACATGCACTGTCAGCTGTGGGATCTTATATAGACAGGTGTGTGCCTTTCCAAATCATGTCGAATCCATTGAATTTTCCACAGGTGGACTCCAATCAAGTTGTGAAAACATCTCAAGGATGATCAATGGAAACAGGATGAACCTGAGATCAATTTCAAGTCTCACAGCAAAGGGTCTGAATACTTAAGTAAATAAGGTATTTCTGTTTGATATTTTTGATAAATTTGCAAAAACGACCTGTTTTCTCTTTGTCAGTATGTGATATTGTGTGTAGATTGCTGCTGATTTGTATGTATTTAATCCATTTTAGAATGAGGCTGTTAATGTAACAAAATCTGGAAAAAGTTAAAACTTTGCGAATTAACTGTAACGGTTTGTTCATTGTGTGTTATTTTGTCCCAGCCTTTTTTATCCTGTGTGTGTGTATGTCTGGGCTTTAAGAACAGGCTTATGACATGTAGAGAATTTGTCATGGCTAGACTGATTACATGAGTGTGAAAGCATGGACGCTGAAGGCACACACAGACAGTAAGACAGACACGTTACAGAGAGTGGATCAGGCAGGGTCCTGACACTCATTACTGTGCCCTTCTGAGGAGGGACCTCAGTGGGATTAAACTGGTGGAGATTCAGCCTCCTGCTCAGACAAGACAAGACCAGGGCTACTGAACTGGAGGAGATTTGAAGTGACATTAGTCTCCTCTCTCTCTCTTTCTTTCTGTAGTACCTCTTTCTGTCTCTCTTGCTCATCTTCCATTCTCTCTCTCTCTCTCTCTCTCTCCCTCTCTCTACCCTTGTCTGTCCCTGCATTCCTCTCCCCCTCGCTCTCCCTCTCTCATTCTTCTTTCTGTTCCACTCCCTCTTCTTGCCCGGCTGCTCCCACCTCTCCCTCATCTCCCTCTCCCCTTTAATGTTCTTCCCTCCCTCCCCATGCAGTCTGTCCTGATAGTAGAGGCTAGCTGAGATGCAGTCATGTTGATCAGAGAGCGTCACACTCACAAAATCAGCGGTCGATACTTTGCAAATGCATTCACTTTATTTTCAATGTCAGACTCCGTTTGTCAATGTCTGGCTACATACGGCACAACGTGTGTGTGTATGTGTGCCATACAACAAAGGCTCAGATCAGGTTCATACACACACACATCCTTACCCAGTTTAGAGTGTCCGAAGCAGAAGACACAGCCATCTGCTCCATTCACCACCGACTGAATGACCTCAGCTACAGTACCAGCACACACCTCCGCCTAGAGAGAGAGAGATTGGTATTGGCCAGGGGGTCATTTGGAATTGGCTGGGGGGGGGTCATTTGGGATTGGCTGCCCTGCGCATATTCAGATCCCTACCTGTGATGCATCATGGGGGAAGGCGGCGTCGAAGGCAAACATCTTAGGTGGGGCCTGATTGACTCCTCGTTTCTGGAGGGTGTTTCCTTGCATCTGGTTGGCTGATGGATCCATAATGGTCACCTGCTTCTTCCTGGTGTCCACCTTGAGGAAAGAGCTGG
Source organism: Oncorhynchus masou masou (assembly GCF_036934945.1). Classification (NCBI taxonomy): domain Eukaryota; kingdom Metazoa; phylum Chordata; class Actinopteri; order Salmoniformes; family Salmonidae; genus Oncorhynchus; species Oncorhynchus masou. The sequence goes on from NC_088243.1 coordinate 38,158,036, forward strand.
ACTCTGCTGCATCCGAGGACATCACAGGACACACACGCACCATCACCTTCACCTGGTGGAGGGACAGAGGACAGGACCAGAGAACTCAGAACAGGGGATCGTAAACTCATCAGAATCAGATTGTAGAACCCAACAATAGAACAGAAGTAGGTCAAGATAAGATCAGGTCAAACCCCTAAAGCCCTACAGAGGCCAGTTGAACCAGGATAAAACCAGTTGAACCGTTGTAAAAACTATTTGTAAACAATTGAACCATAGTAAAAAAACAGTAGAACCCCAGTAGCAACCAGTAGTAACGATAAAATCCTATTCTTTCATTCATGGGGGGCTGAAACCCTCTTATGCGCTAAACCTAACAAAGACAAGATAAACCTAACAAAGACAAGCCAGCTATTTAGTTCTGAGAAGACACGCATCAACACCTGCATCACCTCTCCCTCGTTTTCCTGTGTTAGACTTCAAAGCTTTAAGCGGAGCAATCTTATTTTAGCACTCTCTCTCTTTCACCTCTTCTCTCTCCTCCCCTTCCCCCCCCCCCCCCATACACACGTCAACACTCGGTTGTTGTCACACCTCGTTGGCGTTGAGGTTTTTTTTTTAATTGAGAGAAAAGCAGCTGACAGATCTCAAACTTTTCCCAGAGCTCCTGCAGGTTCACTTATCTACTTCTTTATTCACAGCTAGGAGGAGCTTTAGAGAGAGATGGGGATACGGGAGAAATAGGTAGCGGGAGGATGGAGCAATTCAGGATGGAAGAAGAGAGAGGAGAGGGAGTGAGATGGAGGGGAGAGAGAAAAAAAGAGAGGGAGGAGAGGAACGTAGGATAAAAAAAGGGAGAGGAGGGAGTAGAGGGGAGGATGCAAATTCAGATCCATGCTGTCATTTCCCCCACCGCCGAGACCGAACATGAGTCACCGTCAGAAGACAGGTTCTGCTTTAAGCTTCCGCTAAACGTTGCTCTGGGATTAAAACGGGACGGCGTTCCCAAATGCTCCCAAACACACTGTGGCTTTCACACAGGACGCTCCAGAATGCTCAGAAAAGACAGAATTACAGCCGGATAGAGGGGAGAGACGTGAGCAGAGATGAAAGCAAACAGAGTAAATAGCAGATAAGTGAATAGAAAAGACTTGAGCCTTGAGGACATGAAGGCATGAGTCTGCGTCGTGTTGTGTAACAGGGTTGAGCAGCCAAGGAGACGGAAACACAAATGAAAGACATTCACCATGAACGCAACGCAGCAGGAATCTGCATGCTAACAAAATAATGTCATTTGAATAACTGAAAACATGGGGCAAATGCAATAACCGTGTGTGTGTGTGCGCGCGTGTGTGTGTGTAGTGTGTATAGTGTGTGTATAGTGTGTGTGTGTGTGTGTGTGTACAGTGTGACAGATAGAGAGAGAGGGGGACAGAGGGATAAGTAAGAGAGAGAAAGTGAATGAGGGAGAAGGGAATATGATGGATCCCCCCTCTCCTCTGCAGAGGACTAAGGTAAAATGGTCTGCTTGTAGAGCCAGCAGCACTGAGCTGACATTCTCCAGATCTCCTCTCAAACGCAGCTCACCATTAAAACACACTGACATTAAAAAGATTCTCTAGGACAAGACGTTTTAACAGCGCTTCGACAATGGACAATACAAATTATTTGTCTCTCTCTCATGGAAATGACTGATTTTTTTATTCAAAGTGAAGATATATACATATATATATATACACAGTGGGCAAAAAAGTATTTAGTCAGCCACCAATTGTGCAAGTTCTCCCACTTAAAAAGATGAGAGAGGCCTGTAATTTTCATCATAGGTACACACACACAAAATGAGAAGAAAACAAAGGGTATATAACAAAGTATTGAGATAAACTTTTCTTATTGACCAAATACTTATTTTCCACCATAATTTGCAAATAAATACATTCAAAATCCTACAATGTGATTTTCTGGATTTTTTTTCTCATTTTGTCTGTCATAGTTGAAGTGTATCTATGATGAAAATTACAGGCCTCTCTCATCTTTTTTAAGTGGGAGAACTTGCACAATTGGTGGCTGACTAAATACTTTTTTGCCCCACTGTATATATATATATATATATATGTATATATATACATACACACACTGCTCAAAAAATAAAGGGAACACTTAAACAACACAATGTAACTCCAAGTCAATCACACTTCTGTGAAATCAAACTGTCCACTTAGGAAGCAACACTGATTGTCAATAAATTTCACATGCTGTTGTGCAAATGGAATAGACAACAGGTGGAAATTATAAGCAATTAGCAAGACATCCCCCAATAAAGGAGTGGTTCGGCAGGTGGGGACCACAGACCACTTCTCAGTTCCTATGCAAGAAGGTTTGCTGTGTCTGTCAGCGTAGTGTCCAGAGCATGGAGGCGCTACCAGGAGACAGGCCAGTACATCAGGAGACGTGGAGGAGGCCGTAGGAGGGCAACAACCCAGCAGCAGGACCGCTACCTCCGCCTTTGTGCAAGGAGGAGCACTGCCAGAGCCTTGCAAAATGACCGCCAGCAGGCCACAAATGTGCATGCGTCTGCTCAAATGGTCAGAAACAGACTCCATGAGGGTGGTATGAGGGCCCGATGTCCACAGGCGGGGGTTGTGCTTACAGCCCAACACCGTGCAGGACGCTTGGCATTTGCCAGAGAACACAAAGATTGGCAAATTCGCCACTGGCACCCTGTGCTCTTCACAGATGAAAGCAGGTTCACGCTGAGCACGTGACAGACGTGACAGAGTCTGGTGACGCCGTGGAGAACGTTCTGCTGCCTGCAACATCCTCCAGCATGACCGGTTTGGCGGTGGGTCAGTCATGGTGTGGGGTGGCATTTCTTTGGGGGGCCGCACAGCCCTCCATGTGCTCGCCAGAGGTAGCTTGACTGCCATTAGGTACCGAGATGAGATCCTCAGACCCCTTGTGAGACCATATGCTGGTGCGGTTGGCCCTGGGTTCCTCCTAATGCATGACAATGCTAGACCTCATGTGGCTGGAGTGTGTCAGCAGTTCCTGCAAGAGGAAAGCATTGATGCTATGGACTGGCCCGCCCGTTCCCCAGACCTGAATCAAATTGAGCACATCTGGGACATCGTGTCTCGCTCCATCCACCAACGCCACGTTGCACCACAGACTGTCCAGGAGTTGGCGGATGCTTTAGTCCAGGTCTGGGAGGAGATCCCTCAGGAGACCATCCACCACCTCATCAGGAGCATGCCCAGGCATTGTAGGGAGGTCATACAGGCACGTGGAGGCCACACACACTACTGAGCCTCATTTTGACTTGTTTTAAGGACATTACATCAAAGTTGGATCAGCCTGTAGTGTGGTTTTCCACTTTAATTTTGAGTGTGACTCCAAATCCAGACCTCCATGGGTTGATAAATTTGATTTCCATTGATAATTGTGTGATTTTGTTGTCAGCACATTCAACTATGTAAAGAAAAAAGTATTTAATAAGAATATTTCATTAATTCAGATCTAGGATGTGTTATTTTAGTGTTCCCTTAATTTTTTTGAGCAATGTATATATACAGTGCCTTGCGAAAGTATTCGGCCCCCTTGAACTTTGCGACCTTTTGCCACATTTCAGGCTTCAAACATAAAGATATAAAACTGTATTTTTTTGTGAAGAATCAACAACAAGTGGGACACAATCATGAAGTGGAACGACATTTATTGGATATTTCAAACTTTTTTAACAAATCAAAAACTGAAAAATTGGGCGTGCAAAATTATTCAGGCCCTTTACTTTCAGTGCAGCAAACTCTCTCCAGAAGTTCAGTGAGGATCTCTGAATGATCCAATGTTGATCCAAGCCCACAAGGTCCTTAAAGGAACAATCAGCAGTTTAAAAAAATAAATAACAAAGCCGACACCCCGCCATTGATTTTGGTAAATACCTTCCAGATTGGGGCTGGAGAAATGTATCCACGCTCAAGCTATGGATGCAAGTTCTGACCATATAGGATATACGTTTCGTTTTAACCATGTTTTGAGGCTATATAGTGTTTATTTACAATTGCATTGTTTACAAACATTGGAGTAAAACAAGCTTATGGGTTCTGATGGGGTGCGACAGGTCGAACTAAGCTAATTCGGCATTCATAAGTCATGTTCTTCAAGAATCTGTGGGTGTATACTGGATGTACCAATCGCACGACGACAGAGACAGAGCTATAGGCTCTTTGTTCAGCTTAAACAGGGTGGGGAAAGGGGGGGGGTCCTACAGTAGATGGGGGTAAGAAAGAGCGATGGATGAGGAGGAGTGGTTGAGAGGGGTTAAGGATTTAAGATGGAGGAGGGGTTGGGATAGAGCCCATTAGTAGTGTATTTGAGTGGAAGCTCTCGTCTCTCTCTGCGTTCATCAAGTCCCCTGGAGCAACTCCTCAGACAGACACTGATGTCACCCTGATAACAGCTCTTCTGTCTCTTTCTACCTCTCGCTCTATCGTCCATTCCCTCTCTACCTCTCTCTAGACCCTCCATTCTTTATCAATTCAATTTCAATTCAAGGGCTTTATTGGCATGGGAAACATGTGTTAACATTGCCAAAGCAGGTGAGGTAGGTAATATATAAAGTGAATATATAAAGTGAAAAACAATAAAAAATTAACAGTAAACATTACACATACAGAAGTTTCAAAACAATAAAGACATTACAAATGTCATATTATATATATAAATATATATATATACAGTGTTTTTACAATGTAAAAATGGTTAAAGGACACAAGATAAAATAAATTTACATTTACATTTAAGTCATTTAGCAGACGCTCTTATCCAGAGCGACTTACAAATTGGTGAATTCACCTTCTGACATCAGTGGAATAGCCACTTTACAATAGTGCATCTAAATCATTTAAGGGGGGGTGAGAAGGATTGCTTTATCCTATCCTAGGTATTCCTTGAAGAGGTGGGGTTTCAGGTGTCTCCGGAAGGTGGTGATTGACTCCGCTGTCCTGGCGTCGTGAGGGAGTTTGTTCCACCATTGGGGGGCCAGAGCAGCGAACAGTTTTGACTGGGCTGAGCGGGAACTGTACTTCCTCAGTGGTAGGGAGGCGAGCAGGCCAGAGGTGGATGAACGCAGTGCCCTTGTTTGGGTGTAGGGCCTGATCAGAGCCTGGAGGTACTGCGGTGCCGTTCCCCTCACAGCTCCGTAGGCAAGCACCATGGTCTTGTAGCGGATGCGAGCTTCAACTGGAAGCCAGTGGAGAGAGCGGAGGAGCGGGGTGACGTGAGAGAACTTGGGAAGGTTGAACACCAGACGGGCTGCGGCGTTCTGGATGAGTTGTAGGGGTTTAATGGCACAGGCAGGGAGCCCAGCCAACAGCGAGTTGCAGTAATCCAGACGGGAGATGACAAGTGCCTGGATTAGGACCTGCGCCGCTTCCTGTGTGAGGCAGGGTCGTACTCTGCGGATGTTGTAGGGCATGAACCTACAGGAACGGGCCACCGCCATGATGTTGGTTGAGAACGACAGGGTGTTGTCCAGGATCACGCCAAGGTTCTTAGCGCTCTGAGAGGAGGACACAATGGAGTTGTCAACCGTGATGGCGAGATCATGGAACGGGCAGTCCTTCCCCGGGAGGAAGAGCAGCTCCGTCTTGCCGAGGTTCAGCTTGAGGTGGTGATCCGTCATCCACACTGATATGTCTGCCAGACATGCAGAGATGCGATTCGCCACCTGGTCATCAGAAGGGGAAAGGAGAAGATTAATTGTGTGTCGTCTGCATAGCAATGATAGGAGAGACCATGTGAGGTTATGACAGAGCCAAGTGACTTGGTGTATAGCGAGAATAGGAGAGGGCCTAGAACAGAGCCCTGGGGGACACCAGTGGTGAGAGCGCGTGGCGAGGAGACAGATTCTCGCCACGCCACCTGGTAGGAGCGACCTGTCAGGTAGGACGCAATCCAAGCGTGGGCCGCACCGGAGATGCCCAACTCGGAGAGGGTGGAGAGGAGGATCTGAAGGTTCACAGTGTCGAAGGCAGCCGATAGGTCTAGAAGGATGAGAGCAGAGGAGAGAGAGATAGCTTTAGCAGTGCGGAGCGCCTCCGTGATACAGAGAAGAGCAGTCTCAGTTGAATGACTAGTCTTGAAACCTGACTGATTTGGATCAAGAAGGTCATTCTGAGAGAGATAGCGGGAGAGCTGGCCAAGGACGGCACGTTCAAGAGTTTTGGAGAGAAAAGAAAGAAGGGATACTGGTCTGTAGTTGTTGACATCGGAGGGATCGAGTGTAGGTTTTTTCAGAAGGGGTGCAACTCTCGCTCTCTTGAAGACGGAAGGGACGTAGCCAGCGGTCAGGGATGAGTTGATGAGCGAGGTGAGGTAAGGGAGAAGGTCTCCGGAAATGGTCTGGAGAAGAGAGGAGGGGATAGGGTCAAGCGGGCAGGTTGTTGGGCGGCCGGCCGTCACAAGAAGCGAGATTTCATCTGGAGAGAGAGGGAGAAAGAGGTCAGAGCACAGGGTAGGGCAGTGTGAGCAGAACCAGCGGTGTCGTTTGACTTAGCAAACGAGGATCGGATGTCATCGACCTTCTTTTCAAAATGGTTGACGAAGTCATCTGCAGAGAGGGAGGAGGGGGGGGAGGGGGAGGAGGATTCAGGAGGGAGGAGAAGGTGGCAAAGAGCTTCCTAGGGTTAGAGGCAGATGCTTGGAATTTAGAGTGGAAGAAAGTGGCTTTAGCAGCAGAGACAGAGGAGGAAAATGTAGAGAGGAGGGAGTGAAAGGATGCCAGGTCCGCAGGGAGGCGAGTTTTCCTCCATTTCCGCTCGGCTGCCCGGAGCACTGTTCTGTGAGCTCGCATAAATATGGGTTGTAATTACAATGGTGTTTGTTCTTTACTGGTTGCCCTTTTCTCGTGGCAACAGGTCACAAATCTTGCTGCTGTGATGGCACACTGTGGAATTTCACCCAGTAGAGTTTTTCAAAATTGGATTTGTTTTCGAATTCTTTGTGGATCTGTGTAATCTGAGGGAAATATGTCTCACTAATATGGTCATACATTGGGCAGGAGGTTAGGAAGTGCAGCTCAGTTTCCACCTCATTTTGTGGGCAGTGAGCACATAGTCTGTCTTCTCTTGAGAGCCATGTCTGCCTACGGCGGCCTTTCTCAATAGCAAGGCTATGCTCACTGAGTCTGTACATAGTCAAAGCTTTCCTTAATTTTGGGTCAGTCACAGTGGTCAGGTATTCCACCGCTGTGTACTCTCTGTGTAGGGCCAAATAGCATTCTAGTTTGCTCTGTTAATTCTTTCCAATGTGTCAAGTAATTATCTTTTTGTTTTCTCATGATTTGGTTGGGTCTAATTGTGCTGTTGTCCTGGGGCTCTGTAGGGTGTGTTTGTGTTTGTGAACAGAGCCCCAGGACCAGCTTGCTTAGGGGACTCTTCTCCAGGTTCATCTCTCTGTAGGTGATGGCTTTGTTATGGAAGGTTTGGGAATCGCTTCCTTTTAGGTGGTTATAGAATTTAACGGCTCTTTTCTGGATTTTGATAATTAGTGGGTATCGGCCTAATTCTGCTCTGCATGCATTATTTAGAATTCTGCGTGCAGAGTCTCAATTTGGTGTTTGTCCCATTTTGTGAAGTCTTGGTTGGTGAGCGGACCCCAGACCTCACAACCATAAAGGGCAATGGGCTCTATGACTGATTCAAGTATTTTTAGCCAAATCCTAATTGGTATGTTGAAATTTATGTTCCTTTTGATGGCATAGAATGCCCTTCTTGCCTTGTCTCTCAGATCGTTCCCAGCTTTGTGGAAGTTACCTGTGGCGCTGATGTTTAGGCCAAGGTATGTTTTTTGTGTGCTCTAGGGCAACAGTGTCTAGATGGAATTTGTATTTGTGGTCCTGGTGACTGGACCTTTTTTGGAACACCATTATTTTGGTCTTACTGAGATTTACTGTCAGGGCCCAGGTCTGACAGAATCTGTGCATAAGATCTAGGTGCTGCTGTAGGCCCTCCTTGGTTGGTGACAGAAGCACCAGATCATCAGCAAACAGCAGACATTTGACTTCGGATTCTAGCAGGGGGAGGCCGGGTGCTGCAGACTTTTCTAGTGCCCGCGCCAATTCGTTGATATATATGTTGAAGAGGGTGGGGCTTAAGCTGCATCCCTGTCTAACCCCACGACCCTGTGTTATCTACACCTCTCCCCCTTCTCTCTCTCTCTCTCCCGCTCCTCCTCCATCTCCCTCTCCATCTCTCTCTATCCCCCCTTCTCTCTCTCCCTCTCCTCCTCCATCTCTCTCTATCCCCCCTTCTCTCTCTCCCTCTCCTCCATCTCTCTCTATCCCCCCTTCTCTCTCTCCCTCTCCTCCATCTCTCTCTATCCCCCATCTCTCTCTATCCTCCCTTCTCTCCCTCTCCTCCTCCATCTCTCTCTATCCCCCCCTTCTCTCCCTCTCCTCCTCCATCTCTCTCTATCCCCCCTCTCTCTCCCTCTCCTCCATCTCTCTCTATCCCCCCTTCTCTCCCTCTCCTCCTCCATCTCTCTATCCCCCCTCTCTCTCCCTCTCCTCCTCCATCTCTCTCCATCCCCCCTTCTCTCTCTCCTCCTCCTCCATGTCTCTCTATCCCCCTGATGCGATGCCAATCAAAGCTCTTGGCTCTCAGTTCCCCGTCATGATGTCACACTGTGTGATACAAACAACCCAGTCTGCCTGTCAGGTCCCGAGTCTACACTGCACCAGGCTGGTCCATCTGTCCATAAAGGCATCAGAAGTCGAACAACGAGTAACTCACAGCAGAACCGATGGCCTAGCAGGTAGCAGTGGTTCCAGTCCAACAGCTGATGTATTGTTACAGTAAGAAGGCCTCTTGTTTACCTTCAAAACCTGAAGAACATGTATGAAGGTCGGCTGGTAAATATTGTCTTTATGTCTCATTACTTTAAACCCTGACCAGTATGTGGCTCATAAATAAATGGCCGGAACGGAGCAAAGGGAATGGCATCAAACACCTGGAAACCATGATGTATTTGATACCATTCCACTGATGCCGCTCCAGTCATTACCACTAGCCTGTTCTCCCCAATTAAGGTGCCACCAACCTCCTGTGCTATGTGTACGGCCTTAGGACACAGGAGACATAACATTTTATGCTGCAGCATTTAATGAATAAGTAACCGTGTGACTGAGCCGGGAATGAATCGATAGCAATGTTTCTGACGTTGTCATCATGTTGCCGATAAATATTTAATCACCATGTCATTTGACGAGGCAGGAAAACACAAACTCTCCGCAGTCGTTTTTAGAGTATCAGTTAAAAGAGGCTCGACTGAATAATTCACAGGGTTATTTTCTCTCTCTCTCTCTCTCTCTCTCTCTCTCTCTCTCTCTCTCTCTCTCTCTCTCTCATATATATATATAACTGGGGCTGTGATAAGAGAGCAATCTGATTAAGGGAGAGTACCAGTGGGACTGTGCGTGTGTGCGCCTGTGTCTCACAGGTATCCCACGGCTGGCCGCTGATTGTAACCATGGAGACCGGTTAAGCCAATATCAAACTAATGTGAGCTTTTAAATTACAGAAAAGAATCCCATGAGTCCAGTTTTGCCAACAATCCAAGGAAAGTAGCTGTCGGCTGCTCCATTTGTCGCTAGAAGTTGCTAGATGAAGTCATGACATAATAGTGACTTCATAACGACCAGATATATATACTTTTTTTCTGCTTATGCTGTCCATCAGTCTCTCAAGCAATGAGAAGTTCTCCAAATCAAAACGAAATAGAATGTTTGAAGGAGAACAAAAAGGAACCCATTTTAATAAAATTCACCTCACTTAAGTTGCTGCAGCAGCAGGGAGAGGACTGAGAGGCTACAGCAGAGAGAGGACTGAGAGGCTACAGCAAAGAGAGGACTGAGAGGCTACAGCAGAGAGAGGACTGAGAGGCTACAGCAGAGAGAGGACTGAGAGGCTACAGCAAAGAGAGGACTGAGAGGCTACAGCAGAGAGAGGACTGAGAGGCTACAGCAGAGAGAGGACTGAGAGGCTACAGCAGGGAGAGGACTGAGAGGCTACAGCAGGGAGAGGACTGAGGCTACAGCAGAGAGAGGACTGAGAGGCTACAGCAGAGAGAGGACTGAGAGGCTACAGCAGAGAGAGGACTGAGAGGCTACAGCAGGGAGAGGACTGAGAGGCTACAGCAGAGAGAGGACTGAGAGGCTACAGCAGAGAGAGGACTGAGAGGCTACAGCAGGGAGAGGACTGAGAAGCTACAGCAGAGAGGCATCCAAACCCTCTTCCTCTCTCTCATCTCTCTAAATATCTGTCTCTCTTTCCTCCCTCCTTCAATCTGCCTTGTTGTTCTCCTGGCTCGTGTCCACCCCTCTATCTGACAATTAAGCCTTCCGTAGGCCTGCCAATACCACCACTATTAATATTTTACCCACAACAAGGTAGCAAAGTGGCTATTGAATTCCCATACTCTACACACACACACACACACACACACACACACACACACACACACACACACACACACACACACACACACACACACACACACACACACACACACACACACACACACACACACACACACACACACACACACACACACACACACACACACACACACACACACACACACACACACACACACACACACACACACTGCCTGTGAGGTGTTGTTTTTGGCCTGATCTGAGACAGCTATTAATAATGGCTTAGGCTTCTTAGTGTCATTGCTCTCAAGGCTGCCGCTCGTTCCAGAGCGTATCTGTGTGTGTGTCTGTCTGTGAGCGTCCGTGTGGTTAACACTTTGCTGGGTGATTGAAGTGACTGTGGAAGCCCAAAAAAGGAGGAGAGGAGAGGGAGTGAAGGAGGAGATGGGCGGATTGGAGATAAACCTCATCGATGGACAATGAGGACGAGGAGGAATCAATCCTATATTATGTTAAGAAGATGAAATGTCATTCATTTGTTTTGTCAACAAAATAACCTCTCTTAAATCAAGCTGGTATCAACACCTTTTAGCTTGAGGTTCTGCAAAATGACCTCCCAATGGTGTGCAATATTTTAGACAACATTTTCCACAGTGACAGATGGACCTCTCCATTTCTCCATCTCTTCATTCTTTCACATCGGTCTCTTCAGCGAGTACAGGTAGAGCTGCTAGCAGCCTGAGGTTCACAAACCAGCACTTTATCTTTCCTTCAAGGGACTTCCTTTTAAGTATGCCTAGAGATAAGAACACACATCATTTAATTTCCTTTACTGATATAAAATATCTCCCCCCCGCAATCTGGAGGTGAATGGAAGCATCCCTGCTGGGCTGATTCGATTAAGGTGAGCCGGAATGTACCAAAACCCAAGCGGAGGAGGGGGGCAGCAAATCCGACGGCACACATCGCGGTGTGGTCTAATATCTTGCCTGCTCTCACAGGTTACAGGCAGCAGGGAAATGTGGAAATGTGTGCGTCTGTGTATGTTTGTCTGTATGTGTGTGCTAGGAAAAAGGCCACGGCAGCAGGAGTGAAGGTGACATTTTGTTTATCTGGAAATGTCACCCTTTCAATTCCTCAGGATACCGTACGTACGTGTGTGTGAGTGCGTGTGCGCTCATAAAGTCCTACCTTGCCCAGTCCAGGGGTGTCTTTGATCTTGCTGGCAGCCCGTAACAGGCAAGGTGGGGCAGGGGGAGGGGCGGTCTGCAGGGTCCCACTGAAGTTGGTGGGGAACAGAGGGGGGTCACACACCACTGGGGGGGCGCTGGGCGCTGCTTCTTCTTCTTCGATGACAGGTTCAACTTCTGAGCAGCTCTACAGAAGGAGAAAGGGGGGGGGGGGGTTCAATTCCAATGTTAACCAATCATCCAACACATCTCGTTACAGTGTTCATCTACTGCTGATTGAAGCGAGTTGGGAGATAACGAGAGAGAGGGCAACAGACCCACAGAGAGTAAGAGATTTAGAAAGAGAGAGGAGAAGGAAGAGGGAAATATTCCCCCCCCCGACCTAAGAGCGCACAGAGTGATCATGATGTGTAAGGCATTGTGAGAAATGTGTTCCCACTTAAAAATCCAGCTGTAGAGAGTGGTTAAGTGGACGCCTTCGATGGAAGAAAAAAACCACAGTGAAGATAGTTGTTCCATGCCACCATGACGACGCTTCCTCCCCAACACCACCACAATTGCGGTAGCTCCGTGTGCCCTGTTCTAATTGCTCGTTCATGTTGCTAATTGGGGCTGGATTACGCGCCCAGCTCACCACATCAATAACGAACACACGCACACACACTTAAGCAGCGACATCTGTAACTGGGAGGGGAACACCATTTCACTGTCCTCACAGTCTTCTCTTTCCACTCACTCTTTTCTCTTCCCTGTCTCTCCTCTCCTTTCTCCTTTTAGTCTAAATGACACTATGGTGGCTAGGAAATGTGATGACACTGCTAAAGTTGTCAAATCATTTTTTGTAGGAAACAACTTCGTCATCCTGATGACGTCATCAAATCTAACGTTAGCTAGCTAAAATCCGGTGCTCTCCTCCTCTCAATCATAGCTAGCTAGCTGACGTTATACAACATCTAATGTTAATCTGACGACATCACAATAACCACGTTTTCTTCCACGGTTTTTAAGTTACGACATACCATATAAAATCCTGACAGCTGTGATGGAATCGGGACTTTTATATATATGCAAACAGATCAGTTGTTCGTTCGACATGGTGGGGTCTTTTGGTGTCTGTAAAATGAATTATGTGAGAAATTGCGGTGGAAGCGTATTATCATATCAAAGTAAACTTAGAGTCACGCGATGACATCAGACAGTAGGTGTGTGGTCCTCTAACTACGATTTGGGAAACCACGCGGTTTATAAAAGATGAAATAAGATGAAACCATGCAGTTTATTAGAGATGAAATATGATGAAACCATGCAGTTTATAAAAGATGAAACCATCTAGTTTATAAAAAAATAAATACGTTATGAACTGGACTTCACAGGGTGGTGAAAGTGCGCCGTGATGAGCTTGATGCTCCTTTCTGATAAATACAGGGTCTTATTCTGGTGACATGCTGATCGACGCTTGACTGCTGTTTGACAAATGAAAAGAAACCACACACAATGGGGCTGTTACCTGGACACAGATTAAGCCTAAGAGGAGACAAACTGCATTTCTATCATGGAGGACTGGCTTGAATTCTGAGGATGAGCTATTGATTTTCTACCCAAAGTTGCAAAGAAAATGTTGTGATCCATTTAATTAACGGAAGAGACCAGCAACATGGATGAAAGGGTGTGGTGGCAGTAGCAGGAATAGCTCCATCTAGTGGGCAAAACGTGGTGCTTTCAAACAAATGTAAGTATTCAGATCCCTTGACTTTTTCCACATTTTGTTACGTTACAGTCTTCTCCTAAAATTGATTAAATAGTTTGTTCGCCTCATCAATCTACACATAATACCCATAATTACAAAGCAAAAACAGGATTTTAGAAATGCTTTCACATTTATACGGAAATACAACATTTACCTAAGTATTCAGACCATTTCCTCAGTACTTTGTTGAAGCGATTGTGCGTGTGTGTTCCCGAGTGCATATGTGCGCACAGGGGTCGCGAGCATTGAACCACTCCTTTTTGGGGGTCGCGGGTCAAAAAGTTTGAGAACCACTGCTCTATGGGACCTGATGTCACCACCTTCACCATTAACACACATAGGACAGGGACAAATACAGACACGGTTACCGACACTGCCACAAACATGGATATGATTGCAGTTACCAATGGTTACCGACATGATTATGATCACGGTTATGAACAGTTGCCAGTTACCAATGGTTACAGAGAAAAAAATCATTTTCATGGCAGCCTGTCTTATCTACTCAATCTATCAATACCGCCCAAGCTGTTCTTTTCAACTCCGCCTTCCTTTATAAATCCCTCCCTAGAACTCTGTTCTATTTCTCAAATGTCTCCCTATACCTCTTCATCTCCAACTGATTGTGTTCTTTCTTTCTCTTTTGGGTGTGTGTTTTTAACCATCAGGCCTAGGGGTTAAAATAAATAGTAACCTACTTTGAATGTTATATATTTTTGGGCGGGATCTCTAAGCGATGTTATATCAACTATTTCATGTGTATCTGAGCTCTTGCCGTACTCGCAGGTAGAAATACAGCCGGGATGACCTAGTATTGTGATAAAGTCGCTCTCACTACACTGGAAGGTAACCGGAAGATTACTTTTAGATCACAAAAACGTGTCACAAGTTTACATACACCTCAGCCAACTACATTTAAACTCAGTTGTTCACAATTCCTTACATTTAGTCATAGACATAATTCCTTGTCATAGGTCAGTTAGGATCACCACTTTATTTTAGGAATGTGAAATGTCAGAATAATAGTAGAGAGAATTAGCTTTTATTTCTTTCATCACATTCCCAGTGGGTCAGAAGGTTACATATACTCAATTAGTATTTGGTAGCATTGCCTTTAAATTGTTTAACTTGGGTCCTTCCACAAGCATCCCACGATAAGATGGGTGAATTTGGCCCCATTCCTCCTGACAGAGCTGGTGTAACTGAGTCAAGTTTGTAGGCCTACTTGCTCACACACGCTTTTTCAGTTCTGCCCACACATGTTCTATAGGATTGAGGTCAGGGCTTTGTGATGGCCACTCCAATACCTTGACTTTGTTGTCCTTACGCCATTTTGCCATAACTTTGGAAGTATGCTTGGGGTCATTGTCCATTTGGAAGACCCATTTGCAACCAAGCTTGAACTTCCTGACAGATGTCTTGAGATGTTGCTTCAATATATCCACATCATTTTCCTACCTCATGATGCCATCAATTTTGTGAAGTGCACCAGTCCCTCCTGCAGCAAAGCACCCCCACAACATGATGCTGCCACCCCCGTGCTTCACAGTTGGGATGGTGTTCTTCGGCTTGCAAGCCTCCCCCTTTATCCTCCAAACATAACGATGGTCATTATGGCCAAACAGTTCTATTTATGTTTCATCAGCCCAGAGAATATTTCTCCAAAAAGTACGATCTTTGTCCCCATGTGCAGTTGCAAACCGTAGTCTGGCTTTTTTTTATCTCGGTTTCGGAGCAGTGGCTTCTTCCTTGCTGAGCGGCCTTTCAGGTTATGTCGATATAGTACTTGTTTTACTGTGGATATAGATACTTTTGTACCTGTTTTCTCCAGCATCTTCACAAGTTCCTTTGCTGTTGTTCTGGGATTGATTTGCACTTTTCGCACCAAAGTGCATTAATCTCTAGGAGACAGAACACGTCTCCTTCCTGAGCGGTATGACGGCTGCTTGGTCCCATGGTGTTCATACTTGCGTATTATTGTCTGCACAGATGAACTTGGAAGCTTCAGGTGTTTGGAAATTGCTCCCAAGGATGAACCAGACTTGTGGAGGTCCACAAATTTTTTCTAAGGTCTTGGCTGAATTCTTTTGATTTCCCCATGATGTCAAGCAAAGAGGCACTGAATTTGAAAGTAGCTCTTGAAATACATCCACAGGTACACTTCAAATTGACTCAAATGATTTCAATTAACCTATCATAAGCTTCTAAAGCCATGACATAATTTTCTGGAATTTCCAAGTTGTTTAAAGGCACAGTCAACTTCTAACCCACTGGAATTGTGATACAGTGAATTATAAGTGAAATAATCTGTGTGTAAACAATTGTTGGAAAAATTACTCGTGTCATGCACAAAGTAGATGTCCTAACCGACTTGCCAAAACTATAGTTTGTTATCAAAGAAATTTGTGGAGTTGTTGAAAAACGTGTTTTAATGACTCCAACCTAAGTGTATGAAAACTTCCGACTTCAACTGTACTTGTCAGATTTCAATACTGGCCGATATCATAACGCGGGAGTTTCTCTTCTTTTGAATGAAACATTAGTCATATTTTTGCAATATTCCTAAATCAATGAATCTGTAATTTAACAACATATTTCTCCTATTTTTCTGCCTCTTCAGTCCAGGGTGTTTTGCATGGTGCAAACATCAGACAAGGCACACAATCTGCAGGTTGAACATGTCGAGATTGTAGACTCCTATATTGACAGTGCAGTTTGTTTAGGCAATTTTACAGCTTACAGCTTTACAGCTAATTTTATAGCTACTTTGCATGCTGATGTTGACTTTGTTATTAGCAAGCAAGCTGATAGAGAGAGCATTGCATTGTGGGTTATATAGGCGAATTGAGCAGCAATTTCCAGGATTTCCATGTATTTTCTAACAACAATTTGAATTGAGGTGTGTTTCCGTCTCTTCTTTAATTCACATAGAAGTAGCCCATTTCACTGTTGCGGACAATTTATGTTTGAGGCTTTACTGAGCCGGACAAACTTCTCTTTTTGACGAGAGCCCAAGCACTTCCCTAGTGTTTCCGGAGATCAAGTATGAAGACCACTTGCACAAACTTTTTACCCTTTATACTCTTTGGAAGGTTGTACTTATTATGATGAGCTAATGCTAAGCTATTTGCCAGCTATGTTTGGTGTCATGTTTGTTGACATTATACAATACATTCTGGGTGTCACTCAAACGTCTGCCAGACCAACGATGTTATAACAAAATGAGGTGAAGGGATGGTTCACTCCTCTTTCGAGTCAACTTCTGGAAGTGAATGAAGGGAAGTGAATGATGGTAGATAACACCCCGGTCAACATGCACACTGCAAACAGACAAAACTCATCTTGTCTCATCTTGTTATCGTTGGTGGACGTAAAAACACTAACATGGCGGCGCGCACTGTAATGGGTGAGGGTCGGTGGCAGGGAAGTCAGGCGCAGGAAAACGAACTTGGTATAAACAGATTCGTTTAATAATGCTCATACAACTCCAAAAACCAAAATATACAAAAACATAACATAAGTGGGTACAAAACCCGTCGCACACCGACACATCACTTGCACAAACATACAATAAAACAATCTCCGACAAAACATGAGGGGAAACAGAGGGTTAAATACACAACATGTCATTGATGGGATTGGAACCAGGTGTGAAGGAAGACAAGACAAAACCAATGGAAAATGAAAAATGGATCAGCGATGGCTAGAAGGTCGGTGACGTCCGACCGCCGAACACCGCCCGAACAAGGAGAGGGACCGCCGAACACCGCCCGAACAAGGAGAGGGACCGCCGAACACCGCCCGAACAAGGAAGGGACCGCCGAACACCGCCCGAACAAGGAGAGGGACCGCCGAACACCGCCCAAACAAGGAGAGGGACCGCCGAACACCGCCCGAACAAGGAGAGGGACCGCCACCGAACACCGCCCGAACAAGGAGAGGGACCGCCGAACACCGCCCGAACAAGGAGAGGGACCGCCGAACACCGCCCGAACAAGGAGAGGGACCGCCGAACACCACCCGAACAAGGAGAGGGACCGCCCGAACACCGCCCGAACAAGGAGAGGGACCGCCGAACACCGCCCGAACAAGGAGAGGGACCGCCGAACACCGCCCGAACAAGGAGAGGGACCGCCGCCCGAACACCGCCCGCCCGAACAAGGAGAGGGACCGCCGAACACCGCCCGAACAAGGAGAGGGACCGCCGAACACCACCCGAACAAGGAGAGGGACCGCCGAACACCGCCCGAACAAGGAGAGGGACCGCCGAACACCGCCCGAACAAGGAGAGGGACCGCCGAACACCACCCGAACAAGGAGAGGGACCGCCGAACACCGCCCGAACAAGGAGAGGGACCGCCGAACACCGCCCGAACAAGGAGAGGGACCGCCCGAACACCGCCCGAACAAGGAGAGGGACCGCCGAACACCGCCCGAACAAGGAGAGGGACCGCCCGAACACCGCCCGAACAAGGAGAGGGACCGCCGAACACCGCCCGAACAAGGAGAGGGACCGCCGAACACCGCCCGAACAAGGAGAAGGACCGCCGAACACCGCCCGAAAAAGGAGAGGGACCGACTTCGGAAGAAGTCCTGACACGCACAAACTACCCATCGTCTGATTATTGTTTTAGAAAGGGTTTTACTCAATTCTTTCGATGGTGAGCTCACCCATGATGTGATGAATTGTAAATAATAATTGCTATTAGCTAATTCATATGGTGGTTTCTGTCAGCCAAGAGTTAGCTAAATATGACCGCTTGTGTTATGTCAATCTTTCCTCAGTTAACACTAGCCTACATTTTCCGGTTTGGATGATTGTGTTATGCTGTAGCTACTTCTGTGAATGTCTGAACATTGCATCCAAAAATAAACTGGTCACATTCAGGACATAACTTTGTAAGGACTGTGTTTGTGCAAAAGTGTGTCCAGCTCAAGCGCTGACTGTTGTGTCAATCGAAGCTGGAAGTTCCAAATACGCATTCTAATCACTGTACCGCTGTAGAATGATCACACCCATGTGTTGGTACGTGTCAAATGGTTAACACTGTAGATTAAAGGAATGAGTGGTTTTGGGTGGATTATTTCATTAAGGCTTTTACTCAATCACCACCAATCACATAGCCTGAGTCTGAGAGAACACGCGCACACACACACACGCGCACACACACACGCACACACACGCGCGCGCACACACACACGCACACTCACACTCACACACTCACACTCACACTCACACACAAACTCAAAGATACCAACGGTCTGCTGTGTTAGTGTGACTTCAGAGAGATGCCTGTATGATGATGAAGAGGAGACGAAGACAACGACACTTCTCGAAGTAGACGAGACAATTAGACTGCTGTCTCTCACCCTCTCTCTCACCTCCCTCTGTCTCGCTCTCTCCCTCCATTTCTCCTCTCTCTCACAGTGCCTCGAGTGTGCTACCGACACAGTCATTTCAGAGAGCCGAGTAGAAAGTCCAACAGCACTGAAGTGACAGAGCTGTCATAGACGGTCTTTTATAATGTGAGTCTCTTTGCAAGTTTATTTTCACACGTGTGTGTAGGTATGTGTAAGAGTGTGTGAATGTTGTCTCAGTTATTATAATGAAGGTATGATGTTATTTTGTCTGCAAGGGAGGAGAGGACGATATGTGTGTGTAGGTAGGTGTGTGTGCGTGGGCCTGTGTGTGAGAGTGCAGGTTACATGTGGTCATCAAACCGCACCACGAGAGGCGGGTGCTGGAATGTTTAGTCTGTTTCAGGGTTCATTCAGGACAGTTGCCACGGTAATAAAAAATATACTTTTGGGGGGGAGCAAGTCTGTGTGTGTGTGTTAGTCCCTGAAGAGTTGACAGAGATCCAGGGAAGTTGTGTGAAGTGCAAAGTGAGATAATTATGGTGACACTCATTAATGAGTGAGAGACTTCTTCTCTCCCTCCCTCCTTCCTTTCCATCCCTCCCTTCCTCTCACTGACCAAACCGCCTTAATGATCTGGCAGTGCCTGACAGCCTGAAAAGTTTTCTGAAAGTGCACACACACACACACACAAACAAACAAACGCACACGCACACACACCTCTCTGTCACATTACTCTGTGTGCACTGAAGCTAATTGTATACTTGCTGTCCTATATACACTTCCATTCAAAAGTTTGGGGTCACTTATAAATGTCCTTGTTTTCGAAAAGAAAAGCACATATTTTGACCATTAAAATAACATCAAATTGATCAGAAATACAGTGTAGAAATTGCTAATGTTGTAAGTTCCTCTTGCTGCTCCATAGGCAAGTACCATGGTCTTGTAGTGAATCCAAGCTTCGACAGGAAGCCAGTGGAGTGTGTGGATGAGCAGACATGGGGGAACTTGGGAAGGTTGAACACCAGGCAGCCTGCAGCGTTAAGTTGCAGGGGTTTGATGGCACACGCGGGGAGCCCAGCCAACACCTAGTAGTAGTCCAGACGGGAGATGACAAGTGCCTGGATTAGGACCTGCAATGCTTCCTGTGTGAGGTAGGGTCTTACGCTATGGATGATGTTGAGCATGCTTTGATGCTTGCAGAAAATAACATGGTGTTGTCCAGGGTCACGCCAAGGTTCTTTGCACACCATGATGGAGAGGCCTTGGAGTGAAGGAAGAGCAGCTCTGTCTTGTCAAGGTTGAGCTTGAGGTGGTGGGCCCACATCCAAGCTGAGATATCTGCCAGGCATGCAGAGATGAGTGTATTAGACGAGGGAAAGGGGAGAAATAGTTGAGTGTCCTCTGTATAACAGTTATAGGAGAGACCATGTGGGGATATGACGGAGCCTAGTGACTTGGTGTATAGAGAGAAAAAGAGAGGGTCTGGGGGACATCGAAGCAAGCAAGTGAGGGTACGTGATGCAGACACAGATCCTCTCCACGTCACCTGGTAGGAGCGGCCTGCCAGATAGGATGCAATCCAAGAGTAGACTGAGCCTGAGACACCCAGCCCTGAGAGGGTGGAGAGGAGGATCTGATGGTTCACAGTGTCCAAGGCAAACGATAGATCTAGGAGGATGAGAACAGAGTAGAGAGAGTCAGCTTTGGCAGAGTGGAGAGACTCCGTGACACAGAGAAGAGCAGTCTCGGTTGAGTGACCCATCTTGAAGCCTGACAGGTTAGGGTCAAGAAGATCGTTCTGAGAGAGATCTCGGTCTGAGACCGTATGTGTTTTGGAAAGAAAAGAAAGAAGGGATAACAGTCTATAATCTTTGACGTCAGAGTGGAGCGACTCTGGACATTTTGAAGTCAGTGATAAGGGATGAGTTGATGACGGAAGTGAGGAATGGAAGAAGGTCTCCAGAGATGGTCTGAGGAATAGAGGAAGGGATTTGTCAAGCGGGCAGGTTGTCGGGAGGCCAGATGTCACTAGTAGCAGGATTTAATCTGGAGAGGGAGGAGAGAAAGAGGTCAAGGCGTAGGGTAGTTCAGTGTGAGTGTGTGAGAGTTAACGAGGAGTGTGAGAGTTAACGAGGAGCAGATGTCGTCCACCTTCTTTTCAAAGTGGTTGACAAAGTCGTCCGCAGAGAGGGAGGAGCGAGGGGGTGGAGAATTGATGATGGAAAATAGGTAGAAAAGAGTTCCCTATGGGTTGGAGGCAGAAGCTTCAAATTTCAAGAGATAGAAAGTGGCTTTAGCAGTGGATACAGAGGAAGAGAAGGTAGAGAGGAGGGTGTGAAAGGAGGATAGGTCTTCCAGAAGTTTAGTTTTCCTACATTTTCACTCAGCTGCCAGCAGCCCTGTTCTGTAAGCTCACAATGAGTCACTCAGCCATGGAGCGGGGGGGAGGAAAAGGGACAGTGTGAGTTATAGGAGGTGGAAAGGGAGGAGAGGAGGGTCGAAGAGGCAGAATCAGGGGACAGGAGGGAGAAAGATTTAGCAGAAGGGAGAGATTATAGGATGAGTGTAGTGGGAGACAAACCTTGCCTCGCAAAGCCGCCTGAAACCTAGCCTTGCAAAGCCACCTGATCCCGCAAGCTTACATTAACCCCCCAGAGTCAATATCTGTGCCCCCACGGTAATCTAATCAGCATAATAAAAACATCCCCATCAAAATCCGTCTGTTTAAACGAGAGATATAATTTTTTTTGCACGGGGCTGCGTGTCAATCCACCGCATCCACCAATGGTGGCCTTCTGCATCTGCGGTGGAAGGTAGTCGAGCTGCAGTGGTGTTTGTCAGACCAGGAGACATCCCCAACATCGGTCTTCTCAAGGGTTGCTGGCCAATGTTGACTCCAATGCTTCCCACAGTTGGGTCAAGTTGGCTGGATGTCCATTGGGTGGTGGACCATTCTTGATACACACAGGGAACTGTTGAGAGTGAAAAACCCGGCAGCGTTGCAGTTCTTGGCACAAACCGGTGCGCCTGGCACCTACTACTAGACCCCCGTTCAATGTTCAAATGTTTTGTCTTGCCCATGCACCCTCTGAACACACAATCCATGTCTCAATTGTCTCAAGGCTTAAAAATCCTTCTTTAACTTGTTCAACTTTAACAAGTGACATCAATAAAGGATTATAGTTTTCAGAAGACTAAAATATAGCAAAAATGTTTGACATGGAAGCGCCGGATTTTCGTTGTTAACAATAAATAAATAAGAAATAATGTTCCACCCATGAGGCCAATGAGCTGCTTTTGGTCTTGGACTGCAGGAAAGGGCTACCCCGTCGCCTCACCTACACTGATTGAAGTGGATTTAACAAGCATTACAATGGGCCAAATTCAACAATGTTTCATCAAATAATTGTTGTATATATTCCTTTATACCTAAAGGGGTCCTAAAACTCTAAATCAAATAGCTAAATGATCCTTGGTATGACCATCTTAAAACAATTCCACATTTTAGTTTAGTAGAAATGCCGGATTCTGAAGTGAGACTGCGAGAGCTTGTTGATATAAACCGAATGAGGTAGTGTTAGCTACTGTTAGCCCACACAGTATAACCCCTGGCACTGTTAACAGATGCTGCTGCATTATTCACAACCTTTCGCAGGTGCGTGTGTGTGTGTGTGTGTGTGTGTGTGTGTGTGTGTGTGTGTGTGTGTGTGTGTGTGTGTGTGTGTGTGTGTGTGTGTGTGTGTGTGTGTGTGTGTGTGTGTGTGTGTGTGTGTGTGTGTGTGTGTGTGTGTGCATACCTGTGTCTCTCCCTCTCTCTCTTGGTGCTATGTGATAACGTGAACAAAACAACAGTAACATCAATTCTTAGAACAACAAAAAGCTCAAGCTAAGCACAGCATTCTACCTGTGCCTTTACGGAAGAATGTCCACTAAAAGAGAACGCTGTTCAGTGCATAATACTGACCTAATACTGACCTAAAGCCCAATTCAGATACAACAGCCAAGATATGCACTTTTAGAACAAAGTTTGATCTGAACGGTCTAGTTTTAGAATGTCTCATATTGGTTGCTGGAGATTCCAAGATTCAACATGTAAAATCTTAGCTAAAGACTTGCGACGAGACGGATCCCATTTGCAAATCGGAGAACAGTGTGCTGATGGTTTATGTTTAGTCCAGCAGCTAGCAAGCTAGGTATTTTGCTGCAGTTAGCTAGCTTAACTTGCTGATATTAAGTCCTTAGGTGTTCACTCTTCCTGATACATGCATTTCATGATACTCGTTTGATACACCACCTTGCTACAATGAGTGGCAACTTTATATCAAAGTTGTATTACGTCATCGAAAAAAGGCTCCATTGCCGTGGAAACGGTCTCAACTGCCCGTCTCGTCTTCTTAATCTGAATGCCCCGTTTCTCTTTACTCTCCTCTCTATCTCTTTTAAAAAAATCTTTCCAGTAGTTTCATGTCCTCCAGGCGATGTATGTTCAGAAAGTTTCCGATCAGACTGCCTCCTGTCCCAGCCTCGCTACAGCCCCATATAATTGTTTACAATACAGTAGCTTCAACAGGACTCTGTAGGGTAGCACCACATTGACTTCAACACATAAACTAGGAGGCTCATGGTTCTCACCCCCTTCCATAGACTTACACAGTAACTATGACAACTTCCAGAGGACGTCCTCCAACTTATCAGAGCTCTTGCAGCATGAACTGACACGTTGTCCACCCAATCAAAGGATCGGAAAATGCAGTGCATAAAATGTGGTGAATGGTTGACTCAAAAAAGAGAAAGACAATAGTTGAATAGTTTGTAGGAGAAGCAAGAGAGAGCAGGAGAAAGAGAGCTAGCTATATTTGTTATATTTTTTTATTTTTACTTTCGCTTAGCTAGCGAATGCAGCAAGCTAGTTTAGCCTACTCGGACACCTGGCTCAAACAAAGAGGGATGCTATGTTAACTAGCTGGCTATCCAACACTAGAACTTTTCCAAGTCAAGGTAAACTTTTGGTTTAATTAATTTATTGCCACCAAGGCTGTTAAAGTGCTTGCTGACTGTACACTGTACTGCATGATTGTAGCGAGTTTACTAACACGTTAGTTCTAGTACATGTAGCTATGTTTACTATGATGTTAGCTAATACTGATGACAACGATGTACAGCAGGCTGTGTGTAGCAGTTAGCAGTTTGTTTTTTTCCACTTGGTCACAGACAGCTGATGTGTTGTGCACTGAAGTCCAAAAGTGAAGGGAAAAGGTGAGAGGAGAAGAGAGCATGGATGCGAGAAAGAATTATAGCTACAATGATTAATTGTGGCTGCTATGAAAGTGAACTGTGTTTGCGTGTGATCAGGGGTGTATTCATTCCACCGATTCTGTTGAGAAACTTTCTTAAAAGGAAGCAAATGCAACAAAACGTAGCTCAACATACCTGAATTTGTCCAATAGAAATGTATGTTTGCAACTGTTGGACTAATGCTTACACCCTAAATCAGCTAGATGCAGGCAAGAGTGTGCAAGGCGGTATTGAATGTGTCACATCTTGATTACTCAAATTTCTCTCGACCTGTGTACCTATATTGTAAACTTTCATTCATAGGCTAGGTTGTAGCAACCTCATGATGGGTATAGGGAAAATGTGACTATCATGTAGCAGCCTAAACCTAGCGATGTTACATTGAGCTGGGTGAATAGAATATGAATGACAGTCATCCAATATGCTGTAATAGAAATAAGGCCATGCTCAAAAAAAATGATTTTCCTCGCTCATCTTAAACGGCACCGATCGCCACTGCCTTCAGAGGGTGTGTGTGCAGGCATGTGTGTGTGTGTGTGTGTGCTTGTGTGCTTCTGACTCGGGGCCATATAGCCTGTCCAGTTTAAGCGGAGGGAATGTAGGCGAATAGAAGGAAGAGAGAGAAGGAACAGGGGAGAGAACTTGGCAGCAGTGTTCTGGTTGGAGACCAGGGAGAAGAGTTGAATCCAGCAGTCTGATCTCATTAAGATCACTTCCCAGAGAGAAGAAAAGACAGAAAAAAGCTCCCCTGGATTTTAGTAAAAACATTCAATGTCATGGTGGTAGTTCAGGAAATCAATCTCACATGAGTTAATAATGCCTAGGCCTTTGCTCGGTTGGAAAACACACACACAGAAAGAAAACAAGAGCAGAGGAGAGACGAGAAGAGAGGAAAGGATGCCGAGAGCACAGGAGAGGGGAGGGGAGGAGAGGAGCATCTAATCTACCTGTCTCTCTCCATGTGTCTCTACCATGCTCAGAGAACGGTAGAACCTTCCCTAGAGATTACTGAACGACGGAGAGCAAGAAAGAGGCAGGCCTCCATCCCTCACTCAACCTGTCCCCATGGAAACCACCTGGAACAGCCCAGCTCCCCTCCCTAGCAAATGCTCAGACAGGCGCGTGCCTCACACATACACACACGCTGGCATGCACACAAAGCTGCGCGCACTCAACACACACACACAAACACAGCTCGCCTTCAACACATTCAGCAATCTACCGCTTCACTTGCAATACCAGAGCACACACAGCAGACATCATGTCCACACACCACCGTTACTACTATAGCTGGATGCATTTTGGGGGGGTAGGCAGTGCCTTCCTTTCCTTCTATTTGTTTAGAATTGAATCGATTTAACACACATGTTCTATTTCCAGCTCTATGTGGTGCTGAAGGACATTAACCCTATAACCTCTAACCCAGCCTTACAGTATATAAGCTAGTGTTGTCATATTGCTGTCCTCCCTTCTTATGATGATCAGTGACCTCAGAGACAGACATTCTACCGATCTCTTTCACTCTCTCTCTCTGTCCCCTCTCTCTTTCTCTTTCATTCTGCCGCACATCGATTGACTTAATTCAATCAACATTTCCCTCAACTTCTTCCACGGAGCTGAAGATATTTTCTCTCTCTCTCTCTCTCTCTCTCGCTCCCCCTCTCTCTCTCCCCCCCCTCTCTCTCCCTCTCTCTCTCTCTCTCTATCTGTCCTCTCTGTCTGTCTCTCTCTCTCTCTCTCTCTCTCTCAACTTTGTTTTCCTGACTGAAATTATCAGTATAACCTATAAGACGTAATCAGAACTTCTCAATTGAATCCAAAATGATAAAAGAGAATCAAAATAGAGTGATGCTAGGAGACAGTGTGGCGCTGCGAACTGGTCTTCTGCTCTCTGATGCTAATTCAAATGTATTTTGTTTGGGTGCTGATGCGCAAGCACGCACACACAAACACACACACTCGCACACACACACACAGTTTTTGTCTGTCTAGGCACTGGTGCTATAATTGCTTAATGAACTATTAACTGGTAATTAGTGGAGGAGAGAGGCTGGTTATTTGAGGCCAGCAGCCACCTCCTAAGACCGGAGTGACGGGGTGAGAGCCAACCCACGGGGGGGTGATTGCAACAGTGCTGGGCATATAAACCCCCTCAGCCTCGAAAGCACCGGAGAGGAGAGAACAGCTCTACTGAGAACGTATGGTTTTCTGTTTTCACTAATGACCTTCCACTGACATTGAATAAAGCCTGTGTGTCTATGTACGCTGACGACTCAATATGTCGCCTACGACAATAAAATAAATAAATTACACCCTTCAGCGAGAGCTTCAGTCAGATTTAGAATGGGTAACTAGCCATAGGCTAGTGCTAAATATCTCAATAACTAAAAGTATAGTTTTTGGGACAAATTACTCTAGAACTATTATTGAATAATATTGCGATTGAGCAAGTTGAGGAGACTAAACTGTTGGGTGTAACCCTAGACAGCAAACTGTCATATAGACTCAATGGTTGCTAAAATGGGAAGAGGTCATGACATCTCAGTCGACTAGGCAGGTTCTACAGGCCCTAGTGTTGTCGCACCTGGACTACTGCCCAGTTGTGTGGTCATGTGTGGCAAAGAGGGACATAGGTAAAGAGCAGCACGTATTGCACTTCGATGTACACGGAGGGCGAATGTCAGTATCATGCATGTCAATCTCTCCTGGTTCAAAGTTGAGGAGAGATTGACTGCATCACTATTGGTCTTTGTGCAAGGTGTTGATGTGTTGAAGTTACCGTACTGTCTGTTCAAGTAGTTCGCACACATTTTGGACACTCATCGGCAATGTTCCCTCAAAAAGAAATTCATGCTACCCTCTGCCTATTGGCTACTTAGCTTATTCAAGCCTGTCTCAAAATACAACACTTTACTCTATATGACTCGCTTTTCAAAGATATCTAGAAATGTACATGTTTTGTAGGAAGCAATCACTCCGCTATTGTTGACTACAAATGATCTATAACTGGGCTTGTAACTCATTAACTAGCAAAGGATATGAACAAAATGTGCACATGTGGCTACATGCAGCTCTTGCTTTGATCTCTACTCATGACCGCTCATGCTGTAAACACAGTCCAGTTAAAAGTAAATGGCACAGATCCATACAGTGCATTCGGAAAGTATTCAGACCCCATTACTTTTTTCACATTTTGTTACGCTACAGCCTTGTTCTAAAATTGATTAAATTGTTCTTTCCCCCTCATCAATATACACAAATACCCCATAATGACAAAGCAAAAACTGTTTTTTAGACATTTTTGAAAATGTATAAAAAAAAAAAAAATGAAATATCAAATTTACATAAGTATTCATGACCCTTTATTCAGTACTTTGTTGAAGCACCTTTGGCAGCGATTACAGACTTGAGTCTTCTTGAGTATGACGCTACAAGCTTTGTCAGGTTGGATGGGGAGCATTGCTGCACAGTCATTTTCAGGTCTCCAGAGATGTTTGATCGGGTTCAAGTTCGGGCTATGGCTGGGCCAACTCAAGGACATTCAGAGACTTGTCCTAAAGCCACTCCTGCATTGTCTTGGCTGTGTGCTTAGAGTCGTTGTCCTGTAGGAAGGTAAACATTCGCCCCAGTCTGAGGTCCTGAGCATTCTGGAGCAGGTTTTCATTAAGGATCTATCTATACTTTTCTCTGTTCATCTTTCCCTCGATCCTGACTAGTCTCCCAGTCACAGCCCCACAGCATGATGCTGCCACCACCCATGCTTCACCATAGGGATTGTATCAGGTTTCCCCCAGACTTGACGCTTGGCATTCAGGCCAAAGAGTTCAATCTTAGTTTCATCAGACCAGAGAATCTTGTTTCTCATGGTCTGAGAGTCTTTAGGTGCCTTTTGGCAAACTCTAAGGGGGCAGTAATGTGCCTTTTACTGAGGAGTGGCTTCCGTCTAGCAACTCTACTATAAAGGCTTGATTATTGGAGTGCTGCAGAGATGGTTGTCCTTCTGGAAGGTTCTCCCATCTCCACAGAGGAACTCGGAAGCTCTCTCAAAGTGATCATCAGGTTCGTGTTATCCTCCCTGACCAAGACCCTTCTCCTCGATTGCTCAGTTTGGCCGGGCAGCCAGCTCTAGGAAGAGTCTTGGTTCAAACCCTTTCTCCGCTCCGGTGCTTTCGAGGCTGAGGGGGGTTTATCTGGCCGAATATGCCCAGCACTCTTGCAATCACCTGGGTCAGAATCTCTGCAACCTCTCATTCTGTCACTCCGGTCTTAGGAGGTGGCTACTGGCCTCAAATAACCAGCCTCTCTCCTCCACTAATTACCAGCTAATAGTTCATTAAGCAATTATAGCACCAGTGCCTAAACAGACAAAAACTGTGTGTGTGAGCATGTGTGTGTGTTTGTGTGTGCATGTTTACGCATCAGCACACAAACAAAATACATGTGAATTAGCATCAGAGAGCAAAAAACCAGTTCGCAGCGCCACACTGTCTCCTAGCATCACTCTATTTTGATTCGCTTTTATCATTTTGGATTCAATTGAGAAGTTATGATTACGTCTTATAGGTTATACTGATAATTTCAGGAGAGAGAGAGAGAGAGAGAGAGAGAGAGAGAGAGAGAGAGAGTTAAAACAGGAGATTGAGAGGGTGGGGGAAGAGAGAGAGAGACAGAAGGAGAGGGAAAGAGTTAAAGACGGAGAGAGAGTGAAAGATAAGAAGAGATAAAATATCTTCAGCTCCGAGGGAGAAGTTGAGGGGAATGTTGATTGAATGATTGAATTAAGTCAATCGATGTGCGGCAGAATGAAAGAGAAAGAGAGAGGGGACAGAGAGAGAGAGAGAGAAAGAGATCGGTAGAATGTCTCTCTGAGGTCACTGATCATCATAAGAAGGGAGGACAGCAATGTGACAACACTAGCTTATATACTGTAAGGCTGGGTTAGAGGTTATAGGGTTAATGTCCTTCAGCACCACATAGAGCTGGAAATAGAACATGTGTGTTAAATCGATTCAATTCTAAACAAATAGAAGGAAAGGAAGGCACTGCCTACCCCCCCAAAATGCCTCCAGCTATAGTAGTAACGGTGGTGTGTGGACATGATGTCTGCTGTGTGTGTTCTGGTATTGCAAGTGAAGCGGTAGATTGCTGAATGTGTTGAAGGCGAGCTGTGTTTGTGTGTGTGTGTTGAGTGCGCGCAGCATTTACAACATCTACACTGTATTTCTGATCAATTTGATGTTATTTTAATGGACAAAAAATGTGCTTTTCGTTCAAAAACAAGGACATTTCTAAGTGACTCCAAACTTTTGAACGGTAGTATATATACACATACACACAAAATGCAGTGTTTGACACACTGCTAACCTCCTGGCAGGTACCAGACCTGAGTTTCCATGACTACCGCCAGAGCCTTCAGAAACACCTTTGGTTCCTGTAAACGTTTTTGTGTTGAAAGCACTGAAGCCTGACATCAGTGTGTGTGTATGTGTGCCAAGCCTGTGTACTGCTTATTCAAGCAACCAGTCACCGTAACCAGACAGCACCAAAAAGACACCGGCCCGGAGAGACAATCAAGAGCATAATAGACTAACCGCTAGCCAACCAGATGGCTCAGATCACCATGCCTGTAGTAATGTAGCAGGCACATAAGAAAGATACAGCAAAGTTGATACTGTGAGATTTTATATTGTTTGAAACCATAACTAGAGAGAGTGAGAGTGAGTTCATGGTTAAATTCTTACTCAGCACTACTGTCAACACTTTGTAAGCCATAAAATGCGCATTTATCCTATTTCTACTCAGCGCTACAACAAGCACTGCAGCGGTAATGAATGAGTAGGAAAATGTATCGATAGGCTTGCGTTGTTGTTATTATTAGCGGTTTGGGTCTTTTTTTAAATTAAATCTAGGAATATTTCACTTTCTCTGTACATAGGAGTAACAACATGAATTTGTGTATGAGGCATAAATAATGTGGTGCGACTCAAGTTTTGCCATCCGCTGGAAGACGGTGTCCCTTTTCGGTAATTGTCAGTGGAGGAAAGGGAGAGCAGAGAGATGTTGAAAGGCGGACCCTCAGGCTGCTGCTCTCTCCCTCCCCTCAGACTGTTGCGTAGGCTTACATTTTGTAAGTCATGTTTAAAAATGATCTGAGCGGTAGATCTCGGCTTGCATTTTGACTCAGAAGGTGATCGTGACTCAGAAGGTGATCGTGACTCAGAAGGTGATCGTGACTCAGAAGGTGATCGTGACTCAGAAAGTGATTGTGACTCAGAAAAGGTTGGTGAAAGCTGCTCTAGAGTTTTCCCTGGTAAGACTATTAACGTTTCCCTCTACTGTGGCAATTGTAATCGAATCAACCCAATATTAGCCCATTTCAAATTAACACCCCAAAAGAAAATGAATTATGCAAGAGATTTTGATGTAGGTAGAACGCATCGGAGTAGGATTTTATTGCAATGACATGCAAGACTCAGGGCGTACTCTACACAGACCAGTGCGGCATAACCAGAGCTGCCGTAGGCCAATATGCAAATAGACCATATACATATACGCATTTCGGAAGTATTCAGACCCTTCTCTTTTTCCACATTTTGTTACGTTACAGCATATAAAATATGATGTATTTTATATGTTCTATTTTGTTTCCTGTTTGGACCCCAGAAAGAGTAACTGGGGATGCTAATAAATACTACTACTACACATTCATGCAGAGGTTTCTCATCCAAATCTATCTGTGGGAGAAGATACAAACTAACAGAGATACGGGGAGTGAAGCCCATCACACACACCCGGGACCAGTCTCCTAGAATCCTGCCAGAATAGCTGTGTGTGTGCATGTGTGTGTGAGTGCATGGACACAGAATGCAACTATAGTGGTTAAAGCCACAGGTGTCTTCTTGGTGCTGTCTGGTTACGGTGACTGGTTGCTTGAATAAGCAGTACACAGGCTTGGCACACATACACACACACTGATGTCAGGCTTCAGTGCTTTCAACACAAAAACGTTTACAGGAAACAAAGGTGTTTCTGAAGGCTCTGGCGGTAGTCATGGAAACTCAGGTCTGGTACCTGCCAGGAGGTTAGCAGTGTGTCAAACACTGCATTTTGTGTGTATGTGTATATATACTACCGTTCAAAAGTTTGGAGTCACTTAGAAATGTCCTTGTTTTTGAAAGAAAAGCAAAAAAAATTGTCCATTAAAATAACATCAAATTGATCAGAAATACAGTGTAGATGTTGTTAATGTTGTAAATGACTATTGTAGCTGGAAACGGATGATTTTTATGGAATATCTACATAGGCGTACAGAGGCCCATTATCAGAAACCATCACTCCTGTGTTCCAATGGGACATTGTGTTAGCTCATCCAAGTTTATAATTTTAAAAGGCTAATTGATCATTAGAAAACCCTTTAGTAATGTTAGCACAGCTGAAAACTGTTGTTCTGATTAAAGAAGCAGTAAAACTGGCCTTTAGACTAGTTGAATATCTGGAGCAACAGCATTTGTGGGTTCGATACAAGGCTCAAAATGGCCAGAAACAAAGATCTTTCTTCTGAAACTCGTCAGTCTATTCTTGTTCTGAGAAATGAAGGCTATTCCATGTGAGAAATTGCCAAGAAACTGAACATCTCAAACAATGCTGTGTACTACTCCCTTCACAGATATCACTCATTGATGCAAATGAACTGACACCGTATCTGTCCCTCTCTCCCTGCTCTCTTCTTATCCCGTATGACCCAATATACCCATAACTTATTTATCTTCAACTCTACATCTGTAGTTTAAGTTAAATAGATTAATAGTTTAATCGTGGTGATCATTATGTAAGACAGTGTTTTAAGCGTTCACAGATGAAGAGCAAACATTACATGAGAGAGAGAGAGAGAGAGAGAGAGAGAGAGAGAGAGAGAGAGAGAGAGAGAGAGTACTGTACTAGATGAATAAATAGATGAATAGTTTAATCGTGGTGATCATTATGTAAGACAGTGTTTTAAGCGTTCACAGATGAAGAGCAAACATTACATGAGAGAGAGAGATTTTGTGGAGACTAATGTCACTAGTTAAGGCTAATTGGGAGACCTGGGCTGTAAGGAGGAGAGGTCTCCAACATAAGTCACACACGTGCGCACGCATACAGTATGCACACACAGAGAGAGAGAGTGTATGTAGCACGTCCAATGTTCCTATAGCTCCTATTAACATTGCAGCTCAGGTCTCGTGATTTGAGTAGGAGTCACCTGTACAGTGCTGGAGAGAGTTGTTTAAGTGGACCGTGCGTTTGGACAATTAATAGACACTGCAGCAAATAAAACCTAATAAAAACATCTGTCTTGTCCAGGACTGGACTCTACACAGACCAGTGCAACATCAGAGCTACAGTTGGCCTATATGCAAATAAGTCTTTTGCCACACGAGCCTGCCATCATTCACTTTGAACTGGACTGTGTGTTTACAGGCTGTAGGTACAGCGTGACTTTAGATCGTTAGAACACATTTGCCAAAAGCCACAAAATACACCTGAATGGATTTCTGCAAATATGTAGAAATATTCCCCAGGAGTTGTCTTACATTTGGGAACTTCACAGTCCTATTGATCAAACAACCATGAACAGTTAGGTTCTCTCTCTCTCCCTCGGGTTGCCTATGCACATCAACAACAACAAGATCAACAACTAATGTTAGCCGGAGCGAGATGAGATCAAATCTAACGAGGGGGAACAGTAGATAAACGCTCCCACATCTTTTCAGCTGGTAGTTGCACCGATAAACGATGGAGAATGGTAGCCTGCTCGCCCTTCTGCAGCTTGCCTGCCAATGCATGCTGGTCCCAACCCATGTTTTGACAACTGAGTGGGAACTTGCCTGCCTGCCTGCCTGCCCATTTGAATGATGCCAAATACATTTCATTGACAACTAAGAGATATGCTAACAGTCGTTCAAGTTCAGCATAGCTACCTAGCAATCGATTCACATTTCTTTCTAGCTAACCAAATGGCGACTGCATCTCCACTGATAAACGATATGGGGGGAAAAGGTGTCCCTTCACCCACTCATCCAATGACATGACATCCTCCCAGCAGCTAGCTAGCTAATGTTAGGCTCTGTGTTTTTAGCTTGATAAATAAATAGTTACATAAATAGATAAGCTAGCCTATGAGCCACGTTATGACTGACTTGTGATCATTGCCCTTGCTGGTTGGATTGTATTGGCATTCCGAGGCTTCGGTAGGTTCGTCGGTTTTTGTACAAAATATTGAGCCATTGAAACTGAAACAGTGTATCCCAAATAGCTGGAAGCAGCAAACAATGTACCAGTTGTGATTTGCAACCTGACAGCAAAATTGGTTGGACTACAAAAAATGTATTGGTGAATTATATTAATCATGCATTGAACTGCATCCATCTATTCTGCCAACAATGCCTTGCTCTAATGTCATAGACTTTTGAGTCAATTATAACCTATTTTTAAAGTTGGTTTTGGAGCATAAACTGGGGATTTCATATAGTCCCTTTTCTCCTCCATTGTAGAAATGGCTGAAACAGTGTCAGTTAACCATTTGAGTGACCGGTCTGCAACATTCCAGGGGCCAGTGCTGGCCTCCAAACTGCAGGCTGAGGAACACTGCAATGGACACTATAGACATTATGTTTCTAAACTCTTACTAACTAAAGTAGCTTTCCCTGTAAATATGTTCTCTCCTCTGGCCAGAATAATGCTGAATTTACTGAGAAACACCAATTAGCATCTGTTTAGTCTTCAAACCTGCAGGCTAAGTGACTCAGTTAGGACCACAATTACAGTGCTAGAAAATGTGTGTGTGTGCGTGTGTGTGTGTGTGTGTGTGTGTGTGTGTGTGTGTGTGTGTGTGTGTGTGTGTGTGTGTGTGTGTGTGTGTGTGTGTGTGTGTGTGTGTGTGTGTGTGTGTGTGTGTGTGTGTGTGTGTGTGTGTGTGTGTGTGTGCGTGTGTGTATCCGTTGGATATTACCCCAGCATAGAGTAAATTATCCAGTGCAGTGCGTTCTCCTCTCCACTAATAGTATTTCATCTGAGTCACTGATGTGATCTTCCTGTCTGGGTTGGCGCCCCCCCCTTGGGTTGTGCCGTGGCGGAGATCTTTGTGATCTATACTCTGCCTTGTCTCAGGATGGTAAGTTGGTGGTTGAAGATATCCCTCTAGTGGTATGGGGGCTATGCTTTGGCAAAGTGGGTGGGGTTATATCCTTCCTGTTTGGCCCTGTCCGGGGGTGTCATCGGATGGGGCCACAGTGTCTCCTGACCCCTCCTGTCTCAGCCTCCAGTATTTATGCTGCAGTAGTTTATGTGTCGGGGGGCTAGGGTCAGTTTGTTATATCTGGAGTACTTCTCCTGTCTTATCCGGTGTCCTGTGTGAATTTAACTATGCTCTCTCTAATTCTCTCTTTCTCTCTTTCTTTCTCTCTCTCGGAGGACCTGAACCCTAGGACCATGCCTCAGGACTACCTGGCATGATGACTCCTTGCTGTCCCCAGTCCACCTAGCCTTGCTGCTGCTCCAGTTTCAACTGTTCTGCACGTGATTATTATTATTTGACCATGCTGGTCATTTATGAACATTTGAACATCTTGGCCATGTTCTGTTATAATCTCCAGCCGGCACAGCCAGAAGAGGACTGGTCACCCCTCATAGCCTGGTTCCTCTCTAGGTTTCTTCCTAGGTTTTGGACTTTCTAGGGAGTTTGTCCTAGCCACCATGCTTCTACACCTGCATTGCTTGCTGTTTGGGGTTTTAGGCTGGGTTTCTGTACAGCACTTTGAGATATCAGCTGGTGTACGAAGGGCTATATAAATACATTTGATTTGATTTGGTCTCTAGCCAAACATGGTACCCAAACCAAACACTTTGCGACATCTAAGGACAACAGGCTTTCCTACACCTCTCAGATAGCAGTCAACGGCCTCATTGAGCTCATGTCTCTCTCCCTCGTCTATCCATATCTGCCCTCCTCCCTCCCCCTTTTCCCCCCTCCTTCCACCCCCTTCTCTTTCACTCGCTCACATTTTCTCTCTGTCTTTGTCTCTCTCTCTTTCTCCATCTCTCCCTCTCTGCTTCTCGACACACACACACACACGCACCACTGAAGAGGACAGAATGGGGAAGATAGATGAATGGAGGAAGGAGAGGGATGAGATAACAGGAAAGAGTTTAAAGAGAATAAAAAGAGAGACTGTTTGCTGAGTCGAAACATGGTGCAAGAGAGGAAAGGAGAGAGTATGAAAAGAACGTCAGAGAGAGAGAGAGAGAGAGAACTGCTGTAGTTTTTCAATCCCTGGGTAGTGTTATGTCTCTCCTACACCATATGATCTCTGTAAAGTGGCTGTAAAAATACCACCCACTCAACTCAAACATTAACATAAACACCTGCCAGCCATGCAGAGAGAGGAGAGGAGTTTGAGAGGAGAGGAGTTTTCGTCCTAAAAGCAACCGTATCAAACGGCATATGGTTCTACTGCAGTAGGTGACTTAACTATGCATTACCATAAACACCTGCTATGTGTGGCAGTTATATTCTTTCCAGAATCCTTCATTTGAAATTGGTTTAATGGTATGTACAGAATGGACACTGCCTTTTCAAACACAAAGAATAGTACGGGAACAAAAAGAAAGCACTCCTGTCTCTCCCTCTCAATGAAAGGATAGGATGTTCACCCATAAAATGATTCAAGGTTTATACAAATGTCCATTCAGTAGAGAATTGCGTCAGAAAAACAATCACCCACCCCCATGTCTCTACCATATATGGTTCAAAAGGTACAGACAATTTACTCTGAGAATGTAGCATGTTTAGAGTGAATGAAATGTCATCATGGGCATGATCAAACACACACGCACGCACGCACGCACGCACACACACAAGCAACTCTCGGTCTCCATTCCTCAACCCCCGTGTCCCTAGGGGATGTTGTAGCAGGATAGATGGTCCTCTGCTCTTTTGACAATGACATATCCACTGCTAGATGGCCTCTAATGAAGGCTCTCGCTCGCAAACACACAGAAATTCAGACATTAGAAACACACACACACACACACACACACACACACATACACACACACACACACACACACACACACACACACACACACACACACACACACACACACACACACACACACACACACACACACACACACACACACACACAAAATAAGACAAAAACACACATGTTCGACACAGGTGAATAGTCAATTAGCGTAGAAAGGGGAGAGGGTGGGGGGTTGGTGTGGACATGAAGGAGGTAGGAGATAGGTCACCTCTGGTTTGAGGAGGGGTTGTTTTGGGAGACAGAGGGAAGTGCATTCTAAAACAAACATTGTGAGTATAAGCACTTAACAGTTTGACAGTGAGATTGCCAGAAGCAGTTTGACCGTCAGTGTGTGAGGGAGGATTGTCTAGAGAACACACAGGGAGGGAACATTCTGCAACACATCCAGGAGGAAACAGTTACAGACAGTGTCAGCCCGCAGAGATACCAGAGATGGGTTAACATACAGCACAGTTAAATAGACTACTACACTACTACATATACATACAGTTGAAGTCGGAAGTTTACATACACTTAGGTTGGAGTCATTAAAACTCGTTTTTCAACCACTCCACAGATGTCTTGTTAACAAACTATAGTTTTGGCAAGTCGGTTAGGACATCTACTTTGTACATGACACAAGTCATTTTTCCAACAA
The DNA here is from genome assembly GCF_036934945.1 of Oncorhynchus masou masou. Taxonomy (NCBI): domain Eukaryota; kingdom Metazoa; phylum Chordata; class Actinopteri; order Salmoniformes; family Salmonidae; genus Oncorhynchus; species Oncorhynchus masou. The sequence continues at coordinate 38,194,763 of NC_088243.1, forward strand.
TTGTTTACAGACAGATTATTTCACTTATAATTCACTGTGTCACAATTCCAGTGGGATCATTAGTTTAAGTACACTAAGTTGACTGTGCATTTAAACAGCTTGGAAAATTCCAGAAAATTATGTCATGGCTTTAGAAGCTTCTGATAGGCTAATTGACATCATTTGAGTCAATTTGAGGTGTACCTGTGGAGGTATGTCAAGGCCTACCTTCAAACTCAGCGCCTCTTTGCTTGACATCATGGGAAAATCAAAATAAATCAGCCAAGACCTCAGGAAAAAAATTGTAGACATCCACAAGTCTGGTTCATCCTTGGGAGCAATTTCCAAACACCTGAAGGTACCACGTTCATCTGTACAAACAATAGTATGCATGTATAAACACCATGGAACCATGCAGCCGTCATACTGCTCAGGAAGGAGACGTGTTCTGTCTCCGAGAGATGAACGTACTTTGGTGCGAAAAGTGCAAATCAATCCCAGAACAACAGTAAAGGACCTTGTGAAGATGCTGGAGAAAACAGGTAAAAAGTATCTATATTCACAGTAAAACGATTCCTATATCGACATAACCTGAAAGGCCGCTAAGCAAGGAAGAAGCCACTGCTCCAAAACCGCCATAAAAAAAGCCAGACTACGGTTTGCAACTGCACATGGGGACAAATATCATACTTTTTGGAGAAATATCCTCTGGTCTGATGAAACAAAAATAGAACTGTTTGGCCATAATGACCATCATTATGTTTGGAGAAAAAAGGGAAAAATTAACTGGCGTTTGGCGAAACGTGGACAAACGTCAGAATCTGAAGTCAAATTGGTAGAACTGTGAGACCTTGTTGTGTTGACAGAGAGAGAGAGAAAGAAAGAAAGAAAGAAAGAAAGAAAGAAAGAAAGAAAGAAAGAAAGAAAGAAAGAAAGAAAGAAAGAAAGAAAGAAAGAAAGAGGGGTGTGTGTAATGAGAGGAGATGCATGCTGGACACGTCTGGAAGCAAAAGAGCAAGTCAACCACAGGCTTATCAGTAATGCATGACTACCTCCATCATTCCCCCACACACACGTGCACACGCACACAAGCACACACACCACAGCAGGTTGGTGAAACCCTAATTGCAGAGGACAGGCTCGTGGTAATGGCTGGAGCAGAATAGTTGAAATGGTATCAAATACATCAAACTTAAGGTTTCCATGTGTTTGATGTCATTCCATTAGCTCCTTTTCAGACATTATTAGGAGCCGTCCTCCCCTCAGCAGCCTCCACTGATACACACACAGACACACACACACAAGCATGTGAAGTGTGCACGCAGAAACACACAAACACACACACACACACACAATGTGTGTCTCTGATTAGGCTTCGGTAGCCTAGAGGGTGACAGGAAGCCTAGCGGTTAGAGCATTGGGCCAGTAACGAAAGGTTGCTAGTTCGAATCCCCGAGCCGACAAGGTGAAGAATGTGTGATCTTCCATTTATCTTCCCTTGAGCAAGGCACTAATTGCTCCAGGGTCGTCGTCAACACAACCCCACTCTCAGGGGAAGTTGGGTTATGCAAAAAAGAAATCCAGAATACCCACTTGTACATGCAATGAAATAGGACACATATGAGCATCCCTCTACTTGACCTCTGGGAGATGTGTCCTGAGGGAAGGTGGTCTGACATACGGTGGAAAATGAACAGTCGGGGAAATCATTGTGTTCCCAATTAAATGTAAACCGCTGTTCTCATTACATAAAAGACACAGTTTAATGTTCAAGCACCTTGAGAGTGGGACTATTGGCTCAAGCTGAGAATAAAGAAATGTGCCTTTCTTGCTTCATGTAACCGATTTCCTCCTCTTCGTCTGAGGAGGAGTACGGATTGGACCAAAGCGCAGCGTGGTAAGTGTTCATGATGATTTTAATTCAAGAAAGCACTGAACACTGAATCAAAACAATAAACGATGACGTGAATTTTCAAAAACCGAAACAGTATCGTGTGGCCCAAACACTCACACAGAAACAAACACCCACAAACCAAAAGTGAAACACAGGCTACCTAAGTATGATTCTCAAAAAGAGACAACTAACGACACCTGCCTCTGATTGAGAACCATACTAGGCCGAACACAAAAACCATACTGACCATACTAAAACAAAGGATAAAATAAAATAACTATGGTCAGAACGTGACACTTCATCTGTTTTGTCATTACATGTTTCCTCACCTCTGTTTCGAATTTATCTCCCACTCACATACTGGATACATCATGTACACATCTCCTCTGTTTCGGCTTTATCTCCCACTCACATACTGGATACATCATCTACACATCTCCTCTTACTTTCATTGTTCTCCGTGCAATCAATACTCAGAGTAGTAAGAGGAGAGGAAAAGGGAGAGGGGAGAGGAGGAGAGGGCATGGTAGGGGAGGGGAGAGGAGAGTCAGAAAGGGCAAAGGGGGTGAGAGAGGAGAGGAAGTCAGACATCAGAAAGGACCATAAATTGCAGCGATGGAAAATCGGACAGTTTGGACACACACACACACACACACACATACTTCCTCATCCAGACATACAGGTCGTGACATCTGCACCATTTAACACACAGCTTTCATATATCTATACACAGACAGGAGAGAGAGTGTGTGGAATGTCCTCTAGGTGTGTGTGTGTGTGTGTGTGTGTGTGTGTGTGTGTGTGTGTGTGTGTGTGTGTTCAAGTAGTGGCTTTGTTACCTGTCAGACACAGGAGCGACAGACAGAAACGCAAAACACACACACAATCGCACACACACACCTCCACACAATTTACGACCTCCATCTCTTTTCACCTGCTTTACAGCTTGAACACAGCCAACACTGTCTGCTACACAGCCGCATGACACTCATAAATCACACACGCACGCAGGCACACAGGCACACACAAACGTCTCTGTCTCTTTCTTTCTCTCTCCCACTCCGTCTCTCCCTTCAAATCACTTCCCTTCCCTTCCCTCTCTCCCATATGAGCCAAAGGGGAAACCTACAGAGTGATGAAAACTGGGAATCAATGACATTCCTGGGAGGGAGCAAAATGAATTTCCAAAATAGAGTTATGGAGTGTCGTACCTCATAGGTATGTGTGTGTGTGTGTGTGTGTGTGTGTGTGTGTGTGTGTGTGTGTGTGTGTGTGTGTGTGTGTGTGTGTGTGTGTGTGTGTGTGTGTGTGTGTGTGTGTGTGTGTGTGTGTGTGTGTGTGTGGGTGTGTGTGGGTGTGTGTGTGTGTGTGCGCGTGCGTGTGTGTGTGAGTTTGTGCGTGTATATTACATTCAAGTATATCTTTCCCCCAGCTAGCTCACCTCGCCATTAAATTAAACATTTACAGTGTCTGACGCAGCCTGATAGCTATGGAGAGTGTGTATACAATACAATGTCATGTTTATACAGGACGTAATGTATGTGGCACATAGTGCATATAGACCATCACACAGTGCATTCTATGATATACATTATGAGTATGAGCACTTAACAGTTTGACAGTGAGATTGCCAGAAGTTTGCCCGTCAGTGTGTGAGGGAGGATTGTCTAGAGAACACACAGGGAGGGAACAGTCTGCAACACAGCTGTTACAGACAGTGTCTGCCTCAAAGATACCAGAGATGACTTAACCTACAACACAGTTAAATAGACTACTACATATACATACTATTATATATTGTAGTACCTCTTTCTGTTGCTCTCTCGTTCTCTCTTTTTCTGTCTCTCTCTCTCTCTCACACTCTCAATGTCTCTCTCTCTCTTTCTGTCTCTCTTTCTGTCTCTCTACTACATGGACATATGTTGTAGTGCCTTGTTCCGACTCTCCTGCCCAAAAAAGGGGACTTGTGTGAACTTAAGAGCTGGCGCCCTTTGGCAATGCTCTGTGCGGACTACAAGATATTTGCCAATGTCCTCGCTAGCAGACTGAAGTCCCATCTGGACTCTGAGTGGACCATGAGTATCTGTTTAATGTGATGTTTGGGTTTGGGGAAAGGTTTTTGACCAGTGGGAAGATGTTGTATGCTGGAACAACATGTATAGTCAAGGTGGGAGGGGGGCTCAGTAGACCAGTCTGGGTGAGGCGGGGCAGTAGACAAGGATGCCCTCTATCAGGGCAGTTATATACACTAGCCATTGAGTCTTTCTGGGGTGTCCTACACAGGAGACTGCAGAGAGTGTGCTGGACAGTCATGGATGTGTTGACAGGCATAGCAGTGTCAGTTTATGCAGATGATGTTTCTGTGATGGGCAGGGATGGGCAGGATATGCAGGCACTAGAGACTAGTCTGAAGGTGTACAAAGAAGCTTTGTCAGCTAAGATGAACTGGGGCAAGAGCAAAGCTCTGTTATGTGGGGCATGTAGGGATAGGGCCCCTCCTCTGCCTCCAAGGGGTTTGCAGTGGGGTTGTGAAGGGCTTAACATTTCGGGGGTGTACCTGGGCTCGGAGAGGTGGGTCAGGAAGAATAGGGAGGGGGTGTCAAGACTGGCCAGGTGGAGGTGGCTCATGTTCCAAGTGTCATATATAGGGAGGGTGCTGATAATCAAAAACGTGGCAGCATCTTCCCTGTGGCATAAACTGGCTGTGCTCAACCTCCCCGCCGGTCTGTGCTCAGATCTGCAACGCAAGCCGGTGGATTTTTTCTGGTCGGGCCATCACTGACCTTACTATGATTTAATGGGATGGTCTCTGCGTGCCATAGGGTGGAATTTCAGTTCTATAAAATTACAAAAAGTGTGGAGATGTTTCAGGAGATATGGTGCATCGGTGTGGCCGTCTGTACAGCTGGGGAAGATGTTTATTGTGATTTGTGGTGTTGTATCGTGTGGTAGAGGGCAAGGAGAGTATGCAGTATAGGGGATATTTGTTTTTTAATGAGAATGTATCATTAAAGAAAGACAAAAAGTCAAAGTCTCCCTCTCTGTCTCTCTCTCTTTCTATCCCACTCTCTCCATCAATAGCCCTGCCATCCAGGACCTCTATACCAGGTGGTGTCAGAGGACGGCCCTAAAAATAGACTACGGCCACCTAAGTCATAAACTGTTCCCTCTGCTACCGCACGGCAAGCGGTACCAGTGCACCAAGTCTGGAACCAACAGGAATCTCAAATTGGAACGCATAGGAATCTGAAGCGAAAGTACACTGCCAGCTGATAGAAAAGTTAACTAAAATTGACTTGATGCTGAACTTGCATTTTCATTTCATTTTCATTTATTTCAACCACGCAAAAGTGTAGCCAGAGATGTCCCACTCTCCTAACCGTAGCCCCTCCCCTGTGTGAGTGGCGCAGGAAGCTCAGTGAGTGAATGGCAGCTGTCTGAGGAGCGAAGTAACATTATAGCTAAAAATGCCCAGATTTACAGTCGAGGAACTCGGGAGTAAACACTTGGTGTCCAGAATAACAGCCAGGGACAGTGCCAGAGAGTTTCCAGCTGAACTGTACGAGGATGGAGGAGACTTTTCTGCAAAGACTGTCAGAATTCAATCTGCTACATACAGTGTCAAACTGCAGTGGAGCACCTGAGGTCACTCCGACACAGCAACAGGAGGGCTAGTGGACCAGCTAAGCATTCTGATACTTTAGCTAGCTACACTACAGATATATTAACTAGCTAGTAGTTTTGCTCAAGCTAGCTAATATCTGTTCTTGTTCATTAAATGTTTGTCTGTATCTAGATTGGGAAGTGGGAAGTTTACTAGCTAACATTAGCCTGGCAAGCTTCCCAACTTGTAACCCCAGCTCCATCCTGCCATTTAGGCTAGCTAGTAGCTAGTAGCTAGTAGCTAACACGTTACCAAAAGTGGCGTGGTGGCGCTATCAAAACAAGTGACGTGTTGGGAATGAATTTTAAAAGCAGCAGATGTTATTTTATGTTATGTTATTCTACTCTCATTGTTTTAAAATATCTGTGTGTGTATGAGACATACTTTCAGGTTTATGAGCTGTGTGTGTGTTTGTGTGTGTGCGTGCGTGCGTGCGTGTGTATGTGTGTGTATTGGTTAAGGAGAGAGATTGCTTAGCTTCAAAGCTTGAGATCCACTGTAGGGCTGTTATTGAACTCAACCTTAGAATCCTTAATTTGCTAGATTTAACATTGTTCTTCAATTTCTACAAGAACACAGGACACAGGATCAATGGACACAGGATGCATCTGAGCTCAATTTTGCGTCTCATAGCAAAGGGTCTGAATACTTAGGGAAATAAGGTATTTCTGTTTTTTATTTCTAAGAAATGTGCAAACATTTCAACAAATCTGTTTTTGCTTTGTCACTATGTGGTATTGTATGTAGATTGATGAGGAAAAACATTTATATACGCCAATTTAGAATAAGGCTGTAACATAGCAAAATGTGGGGAAAGTCAAGGGTATCTGAATACTTAAAACCATGTTCTGAATGTTATGAAATAATGTTAGTACTCTTGGGACAAAAGAAGCTTTCTGCAGAGTTCCGCAGATTTTCAGCAGAATTCGTAGCAGAAAATATAAACAATTTCAGCAGATTACATTTGGGTTTGCTCATCACATACGCTGCTGCTACTGTGTATTATCTATCCTGTTGCCTAGTCAGGTTATCCATACCAATATGTACATATCTACCTCAATTACCTCGTACCACTACACATCGTTACTGCTACCCTGAGTGTGTAGCATTTCACTGTTGTTGGCAATCACAGAGGTCAGACATTTCATGTAGATGGCCACCAGGTTTGCACAAATCTCATGAGGGATTTTGTCCCACTCCTCTTTGCAGATCTTCTCCAAGTCATTCAGATTTCGAGGCTGACGTTTGGCAACTCGAACCTTCAGCTCCCTCCACAGATTTTCTATGGGATTAAGGTCTGGAGACTGGCTAGGCCACTCCAGGACCTTAATGTGCTTCTTCTTGAGCCACTCCTTTGTTGCCATTGTCATGCTGGAATACCCATCCACGACCCATTTCAATGCCCTGGCTGAGGGAAGGAGGATCTCACCCAAGATTTGACAGTATATGGCCCCGTCCATCGTCCCTTTGATGTGGTGAAGTTGTCCTGTCCCCTTAGCAGAAAAACACCCCCAAAGCATAATGTTTCCACCTCCATGTTTGACGGTGGGGATGGTGTTCTTGGGGTCATAGGCAGCATTCCTCCTTCTCCAAACACGGCGAGTTGAGTTGATGCCAAAGAGCTCCATTTTCGTCTCATCTGACCACAACACTTTCACACAGTTGTCCCTCTGAATCATTCAGATGTTCCTTGGCAAACTTCAGACGGGCATGTATATGTGCTTTCTTGAGCAGGGGGACCTTGCGGGCTCTGCAGGATTTCAGTCCTTCACGGCGTAATGTGTTACCAATTGTTTTCTTGGTGACTATGGTCCCAGCTGCCTTGAGATCATTGACAAGATCCTCCCGTGTAGTTCTGGGCTGATTCCTCACCGTTCTCATGATCATTGCAACTCCACGAATACTTTTTTCCCTCGCTGTATATAATTGTTTCTCTCTGTTATCATTTAAGCTAGCTAGCTATATATCAATGGATTATCTAAATTTTGGCCAGAAATCCGGACTAGAAATAAAAAGAATATAAACTCCAGTAATATGGCTAGCTATCGAACCGTTTGGAGCGGTTCCCCGGATTTCTCTTTAGGATCAATGGAATGGTCAAAAGCCCTGCACAAACCTGCACAACTGTGGCATCGGGCCATGCAAAACTAATTCATCTTGCGAAGATGGGGAAGCGTGGTTCTCAGATGCAATCGTATCACGCAATTGTGTTATTTATAAAATGATCCTCTTTCATTTTAATGCAGACGAGCTCAACAAAAAGGGAAACTTGACTAATTATCCAATGGATCATTTTTATTTGATCCAAGGCAAAGCGACCAAGTATACAGGGCGGCCGGGTAGCCTAGTGGTTAGAGCGTTGGACTAGCAACCGGAAGGTTGCGAGTTCAAACCCCCGAGCTGACAAGGTACAAAACTGTCGTTCTGCCCCTGAACAGGCAGTTAACCCACTGTTCCCAGGCCGTCATTGAAAATAAGAATCTGTTCTTAACTGACTTGCCTGGTTAAATAAAGATAAAATTAAATATGGTCATCGCTAGTTGACACTGCCACAAAGTCAATGTTGTCTAATTCTTATTATCTATCCTAGTCATTTTATCCATACCTATATGCACCTATATCTGTTATTAAGAAATATAGATTATAATTATATATTTTGGAACCTTTTTCTCCCCAATTTCGTGACATCCAATTGCAATCTTGTCTCATCGCTGCAACTCCCCAACAGGCTCTGGAGGGGCGAAGGTCGAGTCATGCGTCCTGCGAAGCCTTGCTTCTTCACACCCGCCCGGTTAACCCGGAAGCCAGCTGCACCAAATTGTTGGAGGAAACATCGTTCAACTGACGACCGAAGTTAGCCTGCAGGTGCCCGGGCCTGCCACAATGAGTCCCTAGAGCGCGATAAGCCAGGTGAAGCCCCGCCGTCCAAACCCTCCCCTCATGACACTGGGCCAATTGTGCGCCGTGCTATGGGACTCCCGGTCACGGCCGGTTGTTACACAGGATCGAACATCAGGCTGTAGTGACGCCGCAACACTGCAATGCGGTGCCTTAGACCAATGCGCCACTCTCAGCTTAAACCTAACCTTAACCACACTGCTAACCCTAGCCTAACACTAACCTTAAATTAAGACCAAAAAGCAAATATTTGTTTTCATGAATTTGTACGATATAGACAATTTTGTCTGTTTTATCTAGTGGAAACCAAACTGTAAGCTACAGAGAAATGCTATTTGGCTCTCAGACAACTCGGAAATAGGAAGAACTTTGCAGCAAAAGGGAATATATGATTGCGGATAAAGATCGGAATGGCAATTTCATGTGTACAACATCAAAAGACCTGCATCAGTATACTGAGAGCTTTGCCGTATCTAAAAGGACATTTGGGGTGTTTGAGATTTTATTCATGTTATTTCAGGGGCTCCAAACTACACAACGAGGATGCGGAAGTGATTTGCTGTTTGGGGTAGGTTTCTCTAGAACGTGAAATCACAAAAAGCTGCCTGGACCCTTCCATAACATGCCATTAACATGAAAAATATATATTTGGTTATAAAAAAAAATTAAAAAAAGAGAGTCTCCTTTAAATCTGTCCTGAGCTGTCTGGATGAACGACATGATTCTGCAGCAGAGTGGGACAGGACGTTTGGGCTGAGGTTAGGATTAGAGAGGGGATGTAACACAAAGTATGTCCTAGTGAAATACAACCCTGAATCTGCCCTCACATTTCAACTACTTGATTTGGAGCTACATTTGTGGATTTGGAGGGTCATCTTATGTCTGCTCTGAAAATACCTTAGTAAACTGCATCAACACAGACAGAATAGTACATTGCTGTGGTAGTACTAGTATCTGGAGTAGGTGTATACATACAGTTGAAGTCGGAAAGTTTACATACACTTAGGTTGGAGTCATTAAAACTTGTTTTTCAACCACTCCACAAATGTCTTGTTAACAAATGTTTACAGATAGATTATTTCACGTATAATTCACTGTATCACAATTCCAGTGGGTCAGAAGTTTCCATACACTAAGTTGACTGTGTCTTCAAACAGCTTAGAAAATTCCAGAAAATGATGTCATGGCTTTAGAAGCTTCTGATAGGCTAATTGTCATCATTTGAGTCAATTGGAGGTTTACCAGTGGATGTATTTCAAGGCCAACCTTCAAACTCAGGGCATCTTTGCTTGACATCATGGGAAAATCAAAATAAATCAGCCAAGACCTCTGAAAAAAATGGTATACCTCCACAAGTCTGGTTCATCCTTGGGAGCAAATTCCAAACGCCTGAAGGTACAATGTTAATCTGTACAAACAATAGGATGCAAGTATAAACACCATGGGACCATGCAGCCGTCATACCACTCAGGAAGGAGACGCGTTCTGTCTCCTAGAGATGACCGTACTTTGGTGTGAAAAGTGCAAATCAATCCCAGAACAAGAGCAAAGGACCTGTGAAGATGCTGGAGGAAGCCAAAGAACACCATCCTAACCGTGAAGCACGGGGGTGGCAGCATCATGTTGTGGGGGTGCTTTGCTGCAGGAGGGACTGGTGCACTTCACAAAATATACGGCATCATGAGACAGGAAATTTATGTGGATATATTGAATTAGCATCTCAAGACATCAGTCAGGAAGTTCAAGCTTGGTTGCAAATGGTTGTTTCAAATGGACAATGACCCCAAGCATACTTCCAAAGTTGTGGCAAAATTGGCTTAAGGACAGGTATTGGAGTGGCCATCACAAAGCCCTGACCTCAATCCTATAGAAAATTTGTGGGCAGAACTGAAAAAGCATGTGCGAGCAAGGAGGCCTACAAACCTGACTCAGTTACACCAGCTCTGTCAGGAGGAATGGGCCAAAATTCACCCAACTTATTGTGAGAAGCTTGTGGAAGGCTACCCAAACGTTTGACCCAAGTTTTAAAAAATTAAAGGCAATGCTACCAAATATTAATTGAGTGTATGTAAACTTCTGACCCACTGGGAATGTGGTGAAAGAAATAAAAGCTGAAATAAATCCTTCTCTCTACTATTATTCAGTGATCCTAACTGACCTAAAACAGGATTAAGGATTAAATGTCAGGAATTGTGAAAAACTGAGTTGAAATGTATTTGACTAAGGTGTATGTAAACGTTCGACTTCAACTGTAAGTATTGACCATTTAGCTTTACTACCAATGTCCCACCCACCACTATTTTACTTCCTTCGACTAACTTTGAAAGGAAAATATCAATGTCGCACAAATGTGAATAATTAAGTAATTCAGTCAAATGCAATTGTTGTCCATTGAATTGAGGTGCATCGTTGCAGAGATCTGCGAGTATCGTGGAGAGCATTTTGATGAGGAAGTTGTCGACCAAGATATCTTAATTACTGTCAGACACCGAGTTATTTATGTTCTGACGTAAGTTATTCATGTATCGCCTTGAGTTATTGACGACTATACTAGGGTGTGTGTGTGTGGTGCGTGCGTGCGTAGTGTGTGTTTTATTGATTGTACTGTCATTCTCAATGTCTCTATTATTGATTATGTAACTTATGCATGTCTACTGAATAGAGAGCTGGTTACAAGGCCTCACAAACACAGACACACACACAAACACACACACTTCTCGTTCCTCAAAGGGCTGAGGCTCTCTGTAGACATGTGTCTGCGTGTCTGTTCGTCCATCTGTGTGTGTGTCCAGCTGTCTGTCTGTGCGTTTATACTGTATAAAGGTGTACCGCTTTTGTCATACCTGGCGAAGAAGGACGCGGCAGCAGAGGTGGTGGTTGGTGCTGCCGTGGTAACCTGCATAGTGGGAGGGGCCTGCGAGGACGAGGGGCGATCAGCGTTGTAGCGGTTCAGAACTGCCTCCGTCACACCCTCTCGACACCCATCAGATATCATCTGGGAGATCTGTACACGCACGCACGCACGCACGCACGCACGCACGCACGCACGCACGCACGCACACACACACACACACACACACACACACACACACACACACACACACACACACACACACACACACACACACACACACACACACACACACACACACACACACACAGAGTTAGCCCTTATACAACAATAATAACACAAAAGAGAGAGGGAGGGACATGGACATGGGAGAGAGGTGGTCACACATGTCGTGTGACTGGAAGTGCAACAGACGGACGTGTGAACAGAAGTCAGGAGGAAGTACACTTCTCAGTTGGGTTTTAGGAGAGAAAATAACATGTTTTCCTCCCACTGGTGGCACAGTGCCAGTCAGACCAGAGGGAGACCTGCCTACCACCCTTCACCATCTGTCAACTCCATACCACAGAGCAGTAAGCACTGGCACACAACTCTGCCTCTCTCTCTCACACACTCTCCATGTCTCTCTCTCTCTCTCTCTCTCTCTCTCACACTCTCTTTCTCTCTCTCTCACTCTCTGTCTCTCTCTCTCTTTCTCTCTCTCTCTCCCTCACACTCTCTATGTCTCTCTCTCTCTTTCTCTCTCTCACACACTCTCTATGTCTCTCTCTCTCTCACACTCTCTATGTCTCTCTCTCTCTCCCCCCTCTCTCTCTATTTCTTTCTCTCACACACTCTCTCTCTCTCTATCTCTCTCACACTCTCTATGTCTCTCTCTGTCTCTTTCTCTCTGCCTCTTCCTCTTCTCGTTCGCTCTATCCTCCCCTCTCTCTCTAGCTCTATCCTCTCCCTCTCTCGACATCTCCTCCCTCCTTCTCCCTCTGAGCCAGATGTGATAGAGATCTGATTATTCCTCTTGATTGTGTTGATCAAATTGACCTTAACAATGTCCTTCACGCACGGATGCACGCACACACATGCACACACACATGCACACACACATGCGCACACACACCTTAACTGTGCCCTTCCATGCCCTTCTGCCGACCCAGATGGCCCAGTGAACGGCAAGATTAAAAGTCCTGGATGTATTCTGATCTCTCTCAGACAGGAGCTTATTAACTGATCACCAGATAAGACTGGGAAACACAATACTCTCTCTCTCTCTCTCTCTCTCTCTCTCTCTCTCTCCTTCATCTCTTCGCTCTTTTCCATCCTGCCTATTTCTCTTGTAGGGTAGAGTGTGTTCTCCTTTTATATAGAAGACACTGTGTCACCTGAAAAAGACTGTAACTAAGATGGCAGCTACACATTTCGATGTTGACAGACTGAATATCAGCTGCACTGTGGACCCCTGTCTACTTGACTTGTCACGCCCTGACCGCAGAGATCTTTTTATTCTCCATGTTTGGTTGGTCAGGGTGTGACTCGGTGGGAAACTCTATGTTCTGTGTTTCTATGTTTTGGCCGGGTATGGTTCTCAATCAGGGACAGCTGTCTATCGTTGTCTCTGATTGGGAATCATACTTAGGCAGCCTTTTTTCCTTTCGTATTTTGTGGGTAGTTGTCTTTGTTAGTGGCCTGTATAGCCCTAGCAAGCTTCACGTTCGTTTTTGTTGTTTATTGTTTTGTTGGCGACATTAAAAAATAAAGGAAAATGTACGCTCACCACACTGCACCTTGGTCCGGTCATTTCCAAGACGACGTTCGTGACATGGCTAGCTGTGGCTATCCCTAGCTAGCTGCAACACCTCAAGCTACACACCAAGGACAGACCTCAATTACCTCGCACGCACACACACACACACACACACACACACACACACGCACACACGCGCACACACACACACACACACACACACACACACACACACACACACACACACACACACACACACACACACACACACACACACAGCAGGCAACTCAACGGCCACCCTGGGTGTCCTTGGCTCCCCCTCCATGCATTTTTATGTAATGTTTATGCTTGTCGCAGTGTGTGTGTGTGTGTGTGTGTGTGTGTGTGTGTGTGTGCACACGCATGTGTGTTTATAGATTTGGCACGTACAGCCTTGAAATACAGATATGGATTATTAATTATGCTTCTTTATAACCTGCCAGCACTACCGTACAATGGTACGTAAATCACAAGAATAGTGCTTGTGTGTGTGTGTGTGTGTGTGTGTGTGTGTGTGTGTGTGTGTGTGTGTGTGTGTGTGTGTGTGTGTGTGTGTGTGTGTGTGTGTGTGTGTGTGTGTGTGTTTATAGTGAGAGGTAAATCAGTCTATTTCTCCCCTTATAAAACAGAGGCACAGTGTGTATTTACTGCTTGATGCTCCAGGAGGACTAGTCTCAAATCAACCCCTCGCCCCTATCCCCATATCCCTGCCCCTGGACACCTGTTGTAAATCTGATTGATGGAACAAAGAAATTAAGGGCTTCATTCCAAGCTATACATACATTTTCAGAAATGTTGGTAAAATATGAGAACAGTAATATTTTACACACACATGAAGGTACCCATAAGCAATCATTAATAACATAAAGTCTTCAAATATTACCTTCACTTTAACTTATGATTGTCTTTGTCTTTAAGATTGTCTGTGTTTACAAATGTGTGTGAGAGAGAGAGAGAGAGAGAGAGAGAGAGAGAGAGAGAGAGAGAGAGAGAGAGAGAGAGAGAGAGCGAGAGAGAGAGAGAGGGAGAAGAAAGTGAATGGGCAGGGAGGAGAAAAGTGTAAGGGGGATGACAAAACAGAGAGAGAAGGGGATGAGAGAGGAGAAACAGAGCAGGGCCAAAGTAAACAATAATGAAAAACAGATTGAGACACAGGACACAGAGGAGTCATTGAGATGGAAGGGAGATGCGGCAACAGATGGGTGGGGCTTGAAAGAAAAACAGAAAGGGGAGAGAGAGACAGAGAGAGAGAGAGAGACAGAGAGAGAGAGAGAGAGAGAGACAGAGAGAGACAGAGAGAGACAGACAGAGAGAGACAGAGAGAGACAGAGAGAGAGACAGAGAGAGAGATAGAGAGAGAGAGAGACAGAGAGAGAGAGAGAGAGACAGAGAGAGAGAGAGAGAGACAGAGAGAGAGACAGAGAGAGACAGAGAGAGAGAGAGAGAGAGAGAGAGAGAGAGACAGAGACAGAGACAGAGAGACAGAGAGAGAGAAAAAAATGAGCGAGAGAGGGGAGTTCATAAGAGATTTTAGCATGGTTTGATCGTAAACATTGTGTTGTGTTGTGCCATGTGTTGAGTTGTGTCATGTTTACAGGGTGTGTCCTTCTAACTAACTCAAGCCTAACACACCCTGCCCACTTCTCACCACTCTGACAGTCAGCACCACCTAACAAGCTCTGGGAGCTAACACAAGTCTTCAGCTCTCAGACAGGCTTACTCATCACACTCTGTGCCCCATACATATTCACCCAGATCTGGAGAATAAAACTGCATTGAAAAGGATGTCCATTGTGTTGTGACTGTGTGTTTGTGGCATCCTGTGTACATCCTAACCACTGTCATGGAATGCAATACATCTGAGAGGTTCAAATGAAACCATATGACTGTAATAGTCCTCCTCAGCCTGTTTCCATATGCTGCGTCCTGAAATATTGCAAGTTCAAATCCCCGAGCTGACAAGGTACAAATCTGTCGTTCTGCCCCTGAACAGGCAGTTAACCCCACTGTTCCCAGGCCGTCATTGAAAATAAGAATTTGTTCTTAACTGACTTGCCTAGTTAAATAAAGGTAAAGAAATAAGGTATTCATCCTACACAACACTACCAGCCATGCTAGATGTATTCTACACTATAGGCTGCAGTTTGGAAAAGAAACTCCAGCACATTTTGGATTCTCCGCAATGTGTGATCAAACCTAAGCCCTGACAAAGGTCTATTGATAGAAACATTGGTTGGCCACCCATGTTCGATATCAGTGAGAAGCATAGAACATATTCATAAGACGAATGGATATAGTGATTCATATAGTGTTTCTGACTGTAGGTCTTAAGGTGCTTTACAAGGTATGGGTGGGAAGACATCTGATTCACCACTAATATGTTGTCCCACTTGGATGGATGAAGCTCGGCAGCCATTTTGTGCCAGAAGGCTCACTTCATATTGCTGTATCAGCACTCTTTAAATGTCATCCCCTGATATAGGGAACAATTTCTTTACGGATCTCTCTCTCCTTCTCTTTCCTTCCTCTCCCTAGCTCCCTCTCCGTCTCTTTCCTTCCTCTCCCTAGCTCCCTCTCCGTCTCTTTCCTTCCTCTCCCTAGCTCCCTCTCCATCTCTTTTCTTCCTCTCCCTAGCTCCCTCTCCGTCTCTTTCCTTCCTCTCCCGAGCTCCCTCTCTGTCTCTTTCCTTCCTCTCCCTAGCTCTCTCTCCGTCTCTTTCCTTTCTCTCCCTAGCTCCCTCTCCGTCTCTTTCCTTCCTCTCCCGAGCTCCCTCTCCGTCTCTTTTCTTCCTCTCCCTTGCTCCCTCTCGGTCTCTTTCCTTCCTCTCCCTAGCTCCCTCTCCGTCTCTTTCCTTCCTCTCCCTAGCTCCCTCTCCGTCTCTTTTCTTCCTCTCCCTAGCTCCCTCTCCGTCTCTTTCCTTCCTCTCCCTAGCTCCCTCTCCGTCTAGACACACAAACACGCAAGCAAGCACATGTGTGCGTTCGTGTGCGTGTGGCTACTCCATTGGGTGCCAGCACTTGACCGCTAGCAGGACCCTTCCTGATTAGACAGCAGCAGTTATACACTGCTAAAGCATGTTCTTCGTATCATGGGGCTATGCTACAGTCTAAGCTATACGCTACTACGGTATAATAGGAAGAAAATGGGTGAATGATGTCTCTTTGACTGGGCGTTGTGCCCTCTCAGCACTCTCAAGGAAAATGAGAAAATAACAGCAAGAAAATTGACTCCTATATCTTCTCCTGCCTCTATTCCAGGCCTGCACGGACACCCACGCATGTACACACACACACACAGTGTATTTCCAGTAGCACCCTGGGCAGTGTGCCAGGCAGGCTTCAGAGAGGTGACCTTGAGACAGGGCTGAGGGGGGATGGAGGAGAAAAAGGGAGGGATGGATGGAGAGTTGCTGAAATGAGTGAGGGAATGGAGGGAGGGAATGAAGGATGCAATAGGGGTGTAAGGAATGAAGGATGCAATAGGTGTGTAAGGAATGAAGGATGCAATAGGGGTGTAAGGAATGAAGGATGCAATAGGGGTGTGAGGAATGAAGGATGCAATAGGGGTGTAAGGAATGAAGGATGCAATAGGGGTGTAAGGAATGAAGGATGCAATAGGGGTGTAAGGAATGAAGGATGCAATAGGGGTGTAAGGAATGAAGGATGCAATAGGGGTGTAAGGAATGAAGGTTGCAATAGGGGTGTAAGGAATGAAGGATGCAATAGGGGTGTAAGGAATGAAGGATGCAATAGGGGTGTAAGGAATGAAGGTTGCAATAGGGGTGTAAGGAATGAAGGATGCAATAGGGGTGTAAGGAATGAAGGATGCAATAGGGGTGTAAGGAATGAAGGTTGCAATAGGGGTGTAAGGAATGAAGGATGCAATAGGGGTGTAAGGAATGAAGGATGCAATAGGGGTGTAAGGAATGAAGGTTGCAATAGGGGTGTAAGGAATGAAGGATGCAATAGGGGTGTAAGGAATGAAGGATGAATAGGGGTGTAAGGAATGAAGGATGCAATAGGGGTGTAAGGAATGAAGGATGCAATAGGGGTGTAAGGAATGAAGGTTGCAATAGGGGTGTAAGGAATGAAGGATGCAATAGGGGTGTAAGGAATGAAGGATGCAATAGGGGTGTAAGGAATGAATGCGACAGGGGGAGGAAAAAGGGCTGTGTGTACGCAGTGTTGGAAAAAGGGCTGTGTGTACGCAGTGTTGGAAAAAGGGCTGTGTGTACGCAGTTTTGGAAAAAGGGCTGTGTGTGTACGCAGTGTTGGAAAAAGTGTTGGAAAAAGGGCTGTGTGTACGCAGTGTTGGAAAAAGGGCTGTGTGTACGCAGTGTTGGAAAAAGGGCTGTGTGTACGCAGTGTTGGAAAAAGGGCTGTGTGTGTACGCAGTGTTGGAAAATGGGCTGTGTGTTTCGCAGTGTTGGAAAAAGGGCTGTGTGTACGCAGTGTTGGAAAAAGGGCTGTGTGTACGCAGTGTTGGAAAAAGGGCTGTGTGTGTACGCAGTGTTGGAAAAAGGGCTGTGTGTTTCGCAGTGTTGGAAAAAGTACTCAAACATCATACTTGAGTCAAAGTATAGATACCTTAAAAGTGAAAAGTCACCCAGTAAAATAATACTTTATTAAAAGTCTAAAAGTATTTGGTTTAAATATACTTAAGTATCAAAAGTAAATGTAATTGCTACTGTATACTTACTAAAATAAAAAGTACAAATCATTTCAAATTCCTATTTTATTATTAGTGTGCCAGGGGCACACTCCAACATAATTTACAAACAAAGCATTTGTGTTTAGTAAGTCCGCCAGTATCATGACACAAGGCGAGACCCAGATGCAGACACAGGTGGCAGATGGTTGGAGTTTAACATGTTTTTTTTATTTTAATTTTTTTATTATATATTTTTCTCCCCAATTTCGTGGTCCAATTGTTTTTTAGTAGCTACTATCTTGTCTCATCGTTACAACTCCCGTATGGGCTCGGGAGAGACGAAGGTTGAAAGTCATGTGTCCTCCGATACACAACCCAACCAAGCCGCACTGCTTCTTATTAACACAGCACCATCCAACCCGGAAGCCAGCCGCACCAATGTGTCGGAGGAAACACTGTGCACCTGGCAACCTTGGTTAGCGCGCACTGCGCCCGGCCCGCCACAGGAGTCGCTGGTGCGCGATGAGACAAGGGTTTCCCTACCGGCCAAACCCTTCCTAACCCGGACGACGCTAGGCCAATTGTGTGTCACCCCACGGACCTCCTGGTCGAGGCCGGTTATGACAGAGCCTGGGCACGAACCCAGAGTCTCTGGTGTCACAGCTGGTCCGGCAGTACAGCGCCCTTAACCACTGCGCCACCCGGGAGGCCTGAGTTTAAGATGTTTAATAATTCAAAAAGGAGTAAGAAAGAGAATGGTCGAGTCCAGGACGTACAGAGTGGCAGACAGGCTTGAGGTCAAGGCAGGCAGAATGGCCAGGCAGGCGGGTACTGAGTCTAGAGACAGGCAAGGGTCAAAACCGGGAGGACTAGAAAAAGAAGAATATTAAAGGCAGGCGAACAAGAAAACCGCTGGTTGACTTACAAGTCAATATACAAGACTAACTGGCCCAGAGACACAGGAAACACAGGGATAAATACACTGGCACAGAGAGACAGGAAACACAGGGATAAATACACTGGCACAGAGAGACAGGAAACACAGGGATAAATACACTGGCACAGAGAGACAGGAAACACAGGGATAAATACACTGGGGAAAACAAGCGACACCTGGAGGGGGTGGAGACAATAACGAGGACAGGTGAAACAGATCAGAGGCAGTAGGGATGACCAGGGTTGTTCTCTTGATAAGTGGGTGAATTTGACCATTTTCCTGTCCTGATAAGCATTCCAAATGTAATGTAAGTACTTTTAGGTGTCAGGGAAAATGTATGGAGTAAAAAGTACATTATTTTCTTTTGGAATGTAGTGAAGTAAAATTGTCAAAATTATAAATAGTAAAGTAAAGTACAGATAGCCCCCAAAAAATACTAGGTAGCACTTTAAAGAATTTTTAAGTACCTTACACCACTGGGTGTACAACAGGAGAGAGAGGGAGAAACGAGACAAGAGAAAGGGGGAACAAGGGGAGATGAGAGAGAGGGGGAACAAGGGGAGATGAGAGCGAGAGAGAGGGGGAACAGGGGAGATGAGAGCGAGAGAGATATATAGGGAGATGAGGGATGGAGAGAAATGTAAGTGTGGGACTGAGATGGGGGGGTTGAGAGGAAGGAGATGAGGGGGAACAGGGGTGCGACAGGAGAGTTCCCTAGAGTCCTCATTACCAGGATAGGAATTATATTACACAGATTCAGAACATAAAGCACTAACACTACACTACATATCTCTCTCCCTCTCCCTCACATGCCCTCTCTCCTTCCTCCTGCTTCTACAGTTGAAGTCGGAAGTTTAAATACACTTAGGTTGGAGTCATTAAAACACATTTTTCAACCACTCCACACATTTCTTAGTTTTTGAAAGTCGGTTAGAACGTCTACTTAGTGCGTGACACAACAATTGTTTACAGACAGATCATTTCACTTATAATTCACTGTACCTTGTGAAGTTGCTAGAGGAAACAGGTACAAAAGTATCTATATCCGCAGTAAAATGAGTCCTATGTCAACATAACCTGAAAGGCCGCCCAGCAAGGAAGAAGCCACTGCTCCAAAACCCGCCATTAAAAAAAGCCAGACTACGGTTTGCAACTGCACATGGGAACAAAGATCGTACTTTTTTGAGAAATGTCCTCTGATCTGATTAATCCAAAAATATAACTGTTTGCCCATAATGACCATCGTTATGTTTGGAGGATTAAAGGAGGAGGCTTGCAAGCCAAAGAACACCATCCCAACCGTGAAGCACGGGGGTGGCAGCATCATGTTGTGGTGGTGCTTTGCTGCAGGAGGGACTGGTGCACTTCACAAAATAGATGGCATCATGAGGAAAGGATAATTATGTGGATATATTGAAGCAACATCTTAAGGCATCAGTCAGGAAGTTAAAGCTTGGTCGCAAATGGGTCTTACAAATGGACAATGACCCAAAGCATACTTCCAAGGTTGTGGCAAAATGGCTTAAGGACAACAGAGTCAAGGTACTGGAGTGGCCATCACAAAGCCCTGACCTCAATCCTATAGAAAATGTGTGGGGAGAACTGAAAAAGCGTGTGCGAGCAAGCAAGGAGGCCTACAAACCTGACTCAGTTACACCAGCTCTGTCAGGAGGAGGCTACCCAACAACGTTTGACCCAAGTTAAACCATTTAAAGGCAATACTACTAAATACTAATTGAGTGCATGTACACTTCTGACCCACAGGGAATGTGATGAAAGAAAAAAAATGAAATAAATCCTTCTCTCTACTATTATTCTGACATTTCACATTCTTAAAATAAAGTGGCGATCCTAACTGACCTAAGATTGGGACTTTTTACTAGGATTTTTTCTTTTTTACAGGAATTGTGAAAAACGGAGTTTAAATGTATTTGGCTAAGGTGTATGTAAACTTCCAACTTCAACTATATCTCTCTTCCTAATCTGCCTCACCGCCCCCTCTCTTTCAATTACAATTTTTGTTAAGAGCCTCAAGGCTGTCCTTTCCCAGAAGCCTTTGTTCCAAGAGGTGTCCTCGCCTTCCTTCCAGTTACCACTCTAACCACTCTGGGGACAACCTCCACT
The DNA here is from genome assembly GCF_036934945.1 of Oncorhynchus masou masou. Classification (NCBI taxonomy): domain Eukaryota; kingdom Metazoa; phylum Chordata; class Actinopteri; order Salmoniformes; family Salmonidae; genus Oncorhynchus; species Oncorhynchus masou. The sequence continues at coordinate 38,215,537 of NC_088243.1, forward strand.
CACACACACACGCGCACACACATAGAAACACGCATGCACCCACCCACGCACACACACACGCACACATGCACACATGCGCACATACACACATGCACACACACACACAGACACACTTTGTCTGACCCCCATGGCTAATACACATCATCAGGGCCAATTATAGAATCTAATCCAGCGTACATGACTCAACACTCGGCACAGACTGCGACTGGATTTCAGAGGACAAGTGAGGACGGTGGACAGACATAACCTCAGTTCAACCTCACAGTTCCTCCTCCTCAACAAATAGAGGGAGACATTTTGAAAAACAAGGTCAATTCCTGTTGAAATGGGCCTCCAAAGCCTGACACAGAACATCAAAATTCCACATTTTCTTTTGCGCTAGCACTATTTCCAGATACAAACATTTTGAATGCTATTCCGGATTTATTTTATTTAATCTCTTTTTTTAATTTCTTATCTGTCTCGTTCCATGAACAGAGTACATTTTTGGTCAAATGAAACTATATGAATTTCACCAAATTTCTACATTATGTCCTAAAGAGCACATGTTCAACTTCAACTTGACTATAGTAAGGGCCGATAATGTGCCATTAAAGTAATATGGTGGACCGTAGCAGGGTTGAGGCTTTCATCTAAAAATCAGCAATAAGTGCTGTTGTGACAGGGGGAATGGTAACCTTTTCCCCAGGCTCGAAATGCTGGCGCGTAGAGCCTGGTAACACTGTGCTACAAAGTGGGAGAGGAAGTGAGACTGCTCCAACTTCATTTGAAAAATGGCAAAAAATACCATTCAAAATACTGTTTTATTACACTGACCATATTATTTTTGGAAAGCCCAATGGATTCTGAGTTTGGGCATTTAACGTTTATGTGTGAAAACAATTTCTGAGACGTGTACTTTCAGATATTTCCGAATCCCACTTCCTTGTTTAGTACACTTGCGCTATTCGCACTCTGAAGTCCACAATGTACAATGTAGGGAGCAGGTTCTAAGGGTTGTGCTAGACAGTGATGGACTGAGAGATCAGCCAATTAAAACCAGTGGTTGTTTCAACTGCTCTTGCCATAGACTTCCAGTGAAGTCCCGTGCTGAATCTCTGTAAAACCAGACGGTTTGACATAGAGAGAGTCTGCTGGTGGATGGGATGAATGGAAGCTTGTTGTGTGCAACAGGGAGGGGCAATTGAATGATTGAATGCCAGCTTCTCGGTTGCTTTTCAATTGTTAAAAAAATTCTAGTCTATCTATCTATGGGTAACAGGGGTGAAAATATTATGCTCGAACGTACTCAATTTTTCACTACAAAACACTAGAAAATGGACAAAATGAATAGAACCCTCTCACCTGCTTTTACACTATGATTTGACTGTTCATATTTTATTTTGAAATAATCATTTTAAGAGGAATCGTTTCACCATATTAAAACAAGAGTTCAGTTCACGTAACAGGGTTGACCTTGAAATGAGGGACAGACGTAAATGGAACACTAATCACATGAAATAAATAATCATCTTCAGATGTATAAAATGTTAACAAGATTTTTTTTTTAAATGCAAAATGCACTCTATTCGTGGAATGCCCCCATCTTCTTGCATTTCCCGAAAGTCTATCATCCCACACGCACGTTCGCACGCAATCCCAAGCATGCACAGACATAGCATACCTGGTAGGGGTAGAGTGTGACTCCTCCTCCGTTGGTGCGAGACATGTACTGGTGAGCCTGCAGTGCTGCTGTACTCAGCACTGCTCCGCTCCCAGCATTGTTCCCGTTACTACCGGGGCTGTTGGGCGGCTGGGCCGACGGGACACCGGTGGCCTTACTGGAGTGTGCCGGGGAGCCGTTCCTCCTCTCCACCCCGAGGCCCACTCCTAGGGAACTGGGCTTGGAACCTTGGCGGGGTTGCCCTCCCTGGTGCACCGGGGATGGAGCCGGCGATGAGGACGCCGGGGCCGGCGCAGAAGAGGCTGCATGGGTGGATGTTTGACCCACAGAAGTTGCACCTGGGCTGGGGTTGGAAGCAGCTTGGCTGAGGCTGGAGAAGGACGCAGTAGAGGACGTTGGAGGCATGGTAGGGTGGTGTGGGTTTGGACGGGGATGGGGGTAGGCTGCTGCGGCTGATGGGAGGTAGGCCCAGTCCCATGGGGCTGTGGGGCCCTGTGGAGGGCCACTGTGGCTGGGCAGGGTGGGGGGCGAGCTGGGGGACAGGTCCCATTGGTCCATGGTCAGCACCATGTGGACTGCTTCCTGTTTCAGCTGGGTCAGGTGGGTGGAACACACGTCACAGCGACTGTCACGCTCATTCCAGGCCCGCCCCGAGCTGTTGGGCACCTGAAGCTTGTCGTGGAGGAGCAGGGAGAAGGACGGATCCTGCAGAGAGAGAAAGAAAGAGCTGGTTAGTTAAATGATTTCAGTCATTTCAGTAATTCATATGGATTGCTATCACTACATCTAGACACTGCACAGGACTGTAGAGCTCAAAGACGCTGTGGTTGATTCTGATGCTAGTGTAAGTAAAGCAAACAATGCAGAAGCTTATATGCACATACACAGACACACACACACACATATTTGAGCACTTTGAAGCTCTCTGTTCAGAGGAATAAAACAGCCAACTGAACAAACAGAAACGTCTTTCTCCTGCCTGACTTTGTTTGCTTGTTTGGTTAAGCAGAAGAAGAAAGACAAAGGCAAAACTCATTAACCAAGTTGATCAGAGAAAGATAGAAACTAGAGACAGAGAGAAAGAAATGGAGAGAATGGGAAAAAGGAGAGATAGAGGGGGGAGAGACAGATAGAAAGAGAGGGAGGGAGGTTTTCAGTGGCTGGCAGGCCTCACCAGTAGACTCCTAACCAAACGTACAGCCTGCAGACACACACAGACCTGACCACAGCAATAAATTAACAAAATGAACAAACAAAAACACACACATCATACATGCACGCACGCACGCACCCACACACACATACACCCACCCATTCTATTCTATTCCCTCAGCAATAAATGATATGCCTGATATAAATGAGCTGAGAACACTCCCTCTCTCTCTCCCTCCCTCTCTCTTCCTCTCTACTTCTCTTTCTCTCACTCTCTCTCTCTCTGCTTGACTCTCCCTCTCTCCATCTCTTTCTCCCCCCCGCTCTCCCTCTCTCTCCCCCTCTCTCTCTCTAAGTCCCTATCCCTCCCCCTCTCTCTCCTCCTCTCTCTCCCCGTCTCTCTTTCTCTCCACCTCTCTCTCTCCCTATTCATAACATCAAACAGAATGATGACTGAGGGTGAAAAGGCATTCGTCCTCACTCGGACACTCTCCTACATGTATAAAGCCTGCAGCCTGAGGCCAGCGAAATTCTCTAGCACACCGTCCACTATGACTCCAATATGTCTATCATTAGGGAAGGGTGTGTGTGTGTGTGTGTGTGTGTGTGTGTGCGCAACGACGGGATTCCTATTGGAGCCATACATGAATGACTAAGTCGTTTTGGACAAAAGCACACACACACACACACACACACACACACACACACACACACACACACACACACACACACACACACACACACACACACACACACACACACACACACACACACACACACACACACACACACACACACACACACACACACACACACACACACACACACACACAGGGCTCTCTGTCTGATCTTTTTATTTATAGACCAAATCAACACCACTAAACAGGGCCACACTAACACACACTCACACAGTTTCCTCCTTAACACAGCTCAATGTAATGGGAGCTGGAATGAGCTGTGACCAATTACCCTCTGTGACACACACATAAACAACCCAGCTCCTCTGGTCCTGCTCAGCTAAGGGTTGCCAGGGAGGGACGGAGAGTAGAGCACATCTGGAGACCTCCTTCCATAGAGCTCCCTCACCTCTAAACCCTCCTTCAAACCCATCTGATGTGACCCAATAATGACGTCCTTCTTTACACTATTATTCCAGGATTGTTACAGCTGTTATCTCTACTACTTTTACACGTATACTACAACTAGTAATTACTACTACTACTATTATATAGGCACTATACTACTACTGTACTACTGTAATAGTCTGAAACATCTCAGACCCACTGTAGGATGTATGGCAGCTGTAGTACGTTCCTCATTAAACAATAATCCAATGAAGACACACACACACACACACACACACACACACACACGTCTCAGCCAGAGAGACTACCCTACCCTCTGACATTGTAAACTTTTCCTTTATACCAAAACTAGCTCTTACAGACCATACATCTACTTAACAGGACAGCGTTTGAGTCAATGGGCAGTGTTTATGAAATGCTGTCTGAATAAATGAATGTGATTTATTGTCAACCAGAATGTCAGTCAGGTCATCACTAGTCACCACAGCCACAAAGTCAGAAGGCTGTTCGACCAATTAGTTCAGGGAGTTTGATGACATGCTGACCGGCTTGCAGGGTTAAACGAGACACGCAATTCTTTTATCTATTAATCCAGCAATGATTTGGTTATTTGTTAGATACAGTAAAACCAACAGTAAAAATGCAAAGTGTTAATTGGATGTTTCATTCAAACGTATCATGATGTCTGCCTTTGACTCATAGCTATAACAGGGTTATTCCCATATCTGCATTGTTTTTTCAATCACATGTAGACAAACAAATTGACTTCTTGATTTTTTTATTTATTACAATCCACAAGTAATACGTACAGTTTCACAGAAATGTTCACAAATTGGCATTTTTTGGCTGATTGAACATGAAACCTCAACCCTGTTACTTTATTTTGGCACCGAGGCACTTATTATAATCAGTTATTTATGTAACTTAATATAGCCTTGCAGTCCGCCTACAAAGGCATAGTCTTCAAGCTATGGCAAAACATTTCATCATAATAATACTTGATTGGACTTAAAATGCACTTTCCTAGACACCCAAAGCTCTTTACAGTGTAAGGGGAAACTCACCACCCTCACCCCACTCTATACAGGGGAAACTCACCACCCTAACCCCACTCTATACAGGGGAAACTCACCACCCTCACCCCACTCTATACAGGGGAAACTCACCACCCTCAACCCACTCTATACAGGGGAAACTCACCACCCTCACCCCACTCTATACAGGGGAAACTCACCACCCTAACCCACTCTATACAGGGGAATCTCACCACCCTCACCCACTCTATGCAGGGGAAACTCACCACCCTCACCCCACTCTATACAGGGGAAACTCACCACCCTAACCCCACTCTATACAGGGGAAACTCACCACCCTCACCCCACTCTATACAGGGGAAACTCACCACCCTAACCCACTCTATACAGGGGAATCTCACCACCCTCAACCCACTCTATGCAGGGGAAACTCACCACCCTCACCCCACTCTATACAGGGGAAACTCACCACCCTCACCCCACTCTATACAGGGGAAACTCACCACCCTCACCCCACTCTATACAGGGGAAACTCACCACCCTAACCCCACTCTATACAGGGGAAACTCTCCACCCTAACACCACTCTATACAGGGGAAACTCACCACCCTCACCCCACTCTATACAGGGGAAACTCACCACCCTCACCCCACTCTATACAGGGGAAACTCACCACCCTAACCCCACTCTATACAGGGGAAACTCACCACCCTCACCCCACTCTATACAGGGGAAACTCACCACCCTCACCCCACTCTATACAGGGGAAACTCACCACCCTAACCCCACTCTATACAGGGGAAACACACCACCCTAACCCCACTCTATACAGGGGAAACTCACCACCCTCACCCCACTCTATACAGGGGAAACTCACCACCCTCACCCCACTCTATACAGGGGAAACTCACCACCCTAACCCCACTCTATACAGGGGAAACTCACCACCCTAACACCACTCTATACAGGGGAAACTCACCACCCTCACCCCACTCTATACAGGGGAAACTCACCACCCTCACCCCACTCTATACAGGGAAAACTCACCACCCTAACCCCACTCCATACAGGGGAAACTCACCACCCTAACCCACTCTATACAGGGGAAACTCACCACCCTCACCCCACTCTATACAGGGGAAACTCACCACCCTAACCCCACTCTATACAGGGGAACTCACCACCCTCACCCCACTATATACAGGGGAAACTCACCACCCTCACCCCACTCTATACAGGGGTAACTCACCACCCTAACCCCACTCTATACAGGGGTAACTCACCACCCTAACCCCACT
>NC_088243.1:38224268-38269268 GCF_036934945.1 Oncorhynchus masou masou
CCAAAGAGAACAGGGCCCCAGGAGCATGCTAAATGGGCCACCAACTGGAATGCGTGGTATTGCGGCGTTCGTTCACGTTACATTTCACATTCCTGCAGGCACATTGCCTGGTGGCGTTTATTAGTGTTTACATACTGTACCGTTTATGTTTTTGAAATGTCACCAGAAGTATTTGTGTTGAGTATACAGTATTCCAGGCTATTCCGACTATGACATATCCTGCGTCTTGTATGAAGCATGTTAATGACATTAAGTTTAACTGGCAATGGATAAATTGGTTAATATCTTCTCAATGGACTGACTGTTACGCTGTTTAAACAGAATGTATACCAGAAGGCTCCCGAACCTCTCTCAATCACACCTCTGTTACCAATCTGTGCTGCTGAGACTGACCTGTGTGTTTGTGAGGGTGTGTGTGTGTGTGCAACAAGATCTCACGAAAGTATGACATTTACTTCAGAATCCGACACGTGTACAGTGAGGGAAAAAAGTATTTGATCCCCTGCTGATTTTGTACGTTTGCCCACTGACAAAGAAATTATCAGTCTATCATTTTAATGGTAGGTTTATTTGAACAGTGAGAGACAGAATAACAACAACAAAAATCCAGAAAAACGCATGTCAAATATTTTATAAATTGATTTGCATTTTAATCAGCGAAATAAGTATTTGACCCCCTCTCAATCAGAAAGATTTCTGGCTCCCAGGTGTCTTTTTATGCAGGTAACGAGCTGAGATTAGGAGCACACTCTTAAAGGGAGTGCTCCTAATCTCAGCTTGTTACCTGTATAAAAGACACCTGTCCACAGAAGCAATCAATCAATCAGATTCCAAACTCTCCACCATGGCCAAGACCAAAGAGCTCTCCAAGGATGTCAGGGACAAGATTTATAGACCTACACAAGGCTGGAATGGGCTACAAGACCATCGCCAGGCAGCTTGGTGAGAAGGTGACAACAGTTGGTGCGAATATTCACAAATGGAAGAAACACAAAAGAACTGTCAATCTCCCTCAGCCTGGTGCTCCATCCAAGATCTCACCTCGTGGAGTTGCAATGATCATGAGAACGGTGAGGAATCAGCCCAGAACTACACGGGAGGATCTTGTCAATGATCCCAAGGCAGCTAGGACCATAGTCACCAAGAAAACGATTGGTAACACACTACGCCGTGAAGGACTGAAATCCTGCAGTGCCTGCAAGGTCCCCCTGTTCAAGAAAGCACATATACATGCCCGTCTGAAGTTTGCCAATGAACATCTGAATGATTCAGAGGACAACTGGGTGAAAGTGTTGTGGTCAGACGAGACCAAAATGGAGCTCTTTGGCATCAACTCAACTCGCCGTGTTTGGAGGAGGAGGAATGCTGCCTATGACTCCAAGAATACCATCCCCACCGTCAAACATGGAGGTGGAAACATTATGCTTTGGGGGTGTTTTTCTGCTAAGGGGACAGGACAACTTCACCGCATCAAAGGGACGATGGACAGGGCCATGTACTGTCAAATCTTGGGTGAGAACCTCCTTCCCTCAGCCAGGGCATTGAAATGGGTTGTGGATGGGTATTCCAGCATGACAATGACCCAAAACACGTGTCCAAGGCAACAAAGGGGTGGCTCAAGAAGAAGCACATTAAGGTCATGGAGTGGCCTAGCCAGTCTCCAGACCTTAATCCCATAGAAAATCTGTGGAGGGAGCTGAAGGTTCGAGTTTCCAAACGTCAACCTCGAAACCTGAATGACTTGGAGAAGATCTGCAAAGAGGAGTGGGACAAAATCCCTCCTGAGATGTGTGCAAACCTGGTGGCCAACTACAAGAAACATCTGACCTCTGTGATTGCCAAGGGTTTTGCCACCAAGTACTAAGTAATGTTTTGCAGATTGGGTCAAATACTTATTTCCCTCATTAAAATGCAAATCAATTTATAACATTTTTGACATGCGTTTTTCTGGATTTTTGTTGTTGTTATTCTGTCTCTCACTGTTCAAATAAACCTACCATTACAATTATAGACTGATCATTTCTTTGTCAGTGGGCAAACGTACAAAATCAGCAGGGGATCAAATACTTTTTTCCTTCACTGTACAAAGGAGGATAAATATTGATTTTTAATGGGGATAAACTTAGATTTTTTTAGAGTTCATTTTAGGCATTAATTCTGAACGGTTATTAAGGTAAGGTTTAAGGATAGGCTTAAAACATAAACGTGTGTCCTAGCGCAGGGATTTAACCCAAGAGACTTGGAACCGGTGCGAACGGCATACTGGGACTGAACCCGCGATCCTTTGAACCGGAGTGCGGGGCTTACATCCATCCGTCATCCCCGTCCACAACGCCCTAGCAAGCCGCGAGCCTACTATATGCTAACAGGGCTCACCGTTGCCCCTAGTGGTCGGTATTGAAGGCGATTGCCGACGCCCTGGGAACCTGGACGGAGGTCGAATATCGCCTTTGATTTGGTGTTACTTGGCTGATGTAAGTGAGTGAGTGAGAGTTTGTGTGTGTGTTTGTGTTTGTCCATGAATTTGCATTCAGACCACAGACAGGCCCACAAAGCAGCCCTTCATACCAACACAGAACACACACACACCATCATGTTCTGAAAGACCACCCCGCGATCCTGAAACCGAGCATTAGCCTACGTCAACAAATCAGACCCACAACAGCGAGAGGACACACACATCGACTGTCAGTTGAGGGATTGTGTATGTGAGGGAAGGAATGAGGTTTAGGTGGGTACCCTGGTCCTACATATACAACAATGCCTTCCCACATGGACAGAATGACAGACAGACAAACAAACATTCAAACAAAAGACACATGTTCATTTGTGGCTGACATGACCCAGTACACAAACACACCCTCCCCCCGCCAAGCTAAATGAACTACGTTTCCTTTGGCTTGTTCTTTCAACTCTGTCAGTGTTCTCTTTCCCTCTGTCTACCCTTTCGATGTTCTCTCTCTCTCCAGCATTACCTCTCTACCCTGCAAAGAAAAAGAAAACCAAGCAAAACTAATACGCTCCTGCTGACTAGCAACCCTTGTTAGAGAGTTTTATGTCCAAGAGAACGAGAGGGGAGGAGAGGAAAGAGATGGAGACAGAAAGGGAGAGAGCGAGGGAGAGAGGGAGAGAGAGAGAGAGAGAGAGAGAGAGAGAGAGAGAGAGCGAGAGTAGGAGACAGAAGAGCGAGAGTAGGACAGGGGAGAGGGCGAGAGAGAGAGAGAGAGAGAGAGAGAGAGATAGACAGAGAGAGAGACAGAGAGAGAGAGAGAGAGACAGAAAAGCGAGAGTAGGACAGGCGGAGGGGGCGAGAGAGAGAGAGACAGAAAAGCGAGAGTAGGACAGCGGGAGAGAGAGAGAGAGAGAGAGAGAGACAGAGAGAGAGAGAGAGAGAGAGAGGGAGAGAGAGAGACAGAAAAGCGAGAGTAGGAAAGGGGGAGAGGGAGAGAGAGAGAGAGACAGAAAAGCGAGAGTAGGACAGGGGGAGGGGGCGAGAGAGAGAGAGACAGAGAGAGAGAGAGAGAGAGAGAGAGAGAGAGAGAGAGAGAGAGAGAGACAGAAAAGCGAGAGTAGGACAGGGGGAGAGGGCGAGAGAGAGAGAGAGAGAGAGAGAGAGAGAGAGAGAGAGAGAGAGAGAGAGAGAGAGAGACAGAAAAGCGAGAGTAGGGCAGGGCGAGAGGGGGAGGAGGACATCTTGCCAACAGGTAATATACCCCGTTCAGCCTGTAAACCAGTTACACAGACACACACACAAACAGACACACACACCAGAAAATCAGCCAAAAGAACAATAAAGGCAACATGGTGCCCAGTGTCTGAGATGAGGACCTCGTTGTTCTAAATTAGCTGAGGTTGGGGAGGCTGCCAAAACGCCTGAACAAAAAGAAAACAGCGAAGCTAGAGCAGGAATTTTTTCAGATCGGAATGATGAATGTGGGTGCGTGTGCGTGTGTGCTTGTACGTGTGTGTGAAAGCAGATACTGTAGATAGACCCACACAAGCAGTGTATACTAAATCACAGCACAGCCTTTCACTCCGTATTACCTCGGCTTATAGCCCACTCCCACAGCCACTTTGAGTTTGAGTTTGAGTTTATTTTATTTTTACAGGGACAGTGCACATTAATCAACATTTCAGTAAAAGTGCCGGTTTTAGCCAGCCGGCTAATTTTCAACCGCAGTTCCTGGCAGGTTATTAAAAACAATTACAATATAGACAATAGCAACATAGGACAAGCAAGACGTAGCATACAGACAGAGCAACATAGGACAAGCAAGACGTAGCATACAGACAGAGCAACATAGGACAAGCAAGACGTAGCATACAGACAGAGCAACATAGGACAAGCAAGACGTAGCATACAGACAGAGCAACATAGGACAAGCAAGACGTAGCATACAGACAGAGCAACATAGGACAAGCAAGACGTAGCATACAGATAGAGCAACATAGGACAAGCAAGACGTAGCATACAAACAGAGCAACATAGGACAAGCAAGACGTAGCATACAGATAGAGCAACATAGGACAAGCAAGACGTAGCATACAAACAGAGCAACATAGGACAAGCAAGACGTAGCATACAGACATAGCAACATAGAACAAAAAGCAGCAAGACAAAATTCATAAAAGCAACAAAGTGTTTCCACACCTCACAAGCTACAGACAGCCTCATAACAACACCTTTGAGGACTTGGGCACCTCACTCTCTCCAACACTCTTTCCCCAATCATCTCTTCCTTTCTCTGTCCTCAGCCTAAGCCCGTTAATGATGAGTGTATTAGACAGAGGTGATAAATGTATGAGATAATTCCATCTGAAGCTTTTGTCTCAGTTCATCTCGCTGTCTGATGCAGAGTCCACTCATATCTGAGTGTCTGACTGAACAACCAGGCATGCCAGCGACAACGCTTTGCAACAGTGTGTGTGTGTGGGTGGAGGGGTGGGGGTGTGTGTGTGTGTGTGTGGGGGGGGGTTGTGTGCGCGTGCTATTATCACTGCTGTATGTCCAACATGCCTCAGGACACTGACTAGCCGACACACAGACTCTATGGAGAGAAACATTTGTTTATAAATAGGCCAGTCGTAGCAGACAGAACAGTCTCTCCTCGTCCCCTCTGCTACAGTCGTACAGACTTACTGTAGCTACACACAGCCTGTGACTGAAAGGGGACTCCATTCCCTACTTAGTACACTACTTTGGACCCAACAAGCTCTCACAGTCTGAATGCAGAATTAGACGTTCATCAGTGTTTCTCCAATCAAAACACCCAATCTTCTGATTCAGAGTCATGGGATTACGAGTTGCTCCAAATGTCAGAGTTTAGAAGGTTAATAAGTGTTAAGGTTTTGGATAGGGTTAAAAGATGACGTTCTCGGAATTATTTTGGAACACCAACTTAATCACTTTGAAATCTGACATTTGAAACAACTTGATATTTGTTTGAGCAACATGCCCGAAAGTCTAATTGTGATGTGAAACTGTGAGAGCCTTTTGGATGAAACAGGACAAGCTCACGCTTTTTATTGGTCTCTGTGTGTGTCAGGTAAATGGCCTGCTCTAGCTGGAGAGTCAGAGAATGGTCTTGAAGCCAAGACAGTGATGACCACAGAACACAGACAGACAGCACGCACGCACACACACTAATCTCTCCTATGTGCTAAACTCAGCCTCCCTGTCTCTATCTTTTGGAGATCTGCCATAAAAGCACCCTTGGCAGACATTGCTATGACCCTTCCATTCTCTGTCTCTCTCTCTCTCTCTCTCTCTCTCTCTCTCTCTCTCTCTCTCTTTCTCTCTCTCTCTTTCTCTCTCTCTCTTTCTCTCTCTCTACCCCCCCTCCTTTTCCCCCCCAAGTCTCCCCTCCCTTCTATCTCTGCCTCTCTCTCCTACCTCCCCCTCTCCTCTCTCGCCCCTCCTCCCCCCTCAGACTGGAAATAGGAAATTAGGGCTTGGAGTAAAGCAACGAGAGAGGAAGGAGGGAAGGGGAAGGAGGAGAGGATGGGAGAGGGGGGTGAGACAGGAAATGGAGCAAGTCTTACCCAGAATGCCGAGGGTTTATCGGCGTGTAATAAGTTCCAGATGGCTGCACACGGAAGGTGAGGCTGAACAACCCCCTCACTCTCATGCTTTTCCTTCCTCTCTCTCTCCCCCCTTTTTCATCTCTCCTCCATTTTCTCCTTTCTCCCTCACTCTCATTTAGTTTTTACTCTACCCTTACCTTACTCTGTGCCTCTTTCGCTTTCACATGAACACAAAGGCATCTTCCAAAGACAAACTCACACACACAAACACACATACAGTCTTGTACAACTAACCTTGTGGGGACAGACAATTCAGTCCCATTCAAAATCCTATTTTCCCTAAACCCTAACCCTAACCCTAACCTTAACCCTAAAACTAACCCAAGCTCCTAAACCTAACCCAAAACCTAATTCTAACCCTAACACCTACATGCCATTGCATGTTAAAAAAAGCACACACACACACAGGTGCATTCTCAGCAGGTCTGAGATCAGTTTATTGGTGCAGAAGAGAAGGATCCGGTCTATAGCACCTGCTCTGAGCACACACGCAAGCACGCACGCACACACACACACACACACACACACACACACACACACACACACACACACACACACACACACACACACACACACACACACACACAGTAGGCGAGGTTAGCTGAAGAGTTAGTGAGACACAGAGACCCAGTGTTCACTGTAAGAGAATTAGTTACGTAAACACTCACTCCTGTACATCTACTTATTTCCACTGAGTATTGCATGTGTTTCTGTGTGTTTCTGTGTGTGTTTCTGTGTGTGTTTGTTTGTGTTTCTGTGTGTTTGTTTGTGTTTTTGTGTGTGTTTCTGTGTGTGTTTGTTTGTGTTTCTGTGTGTGTTTGTTTGTGTGTTTCTGTGTGTGTTTGTTTGTGTGTTTCTGTGTGTTTGTTTGTGTTTCTGTGTGTGTTTGTTTGTGTTTCTGTGTGTTTGTTTGTGTTTTTGTGTGGGTTTCTGTGTGTGTTTGTTTGTGTGTTTCTGTGTGTTTGTTTGTGCTTCTGTGTGAGTTTGTTTGTGTTTCTGGTGTGTTTGTTTGTGTTTCTGTGTGTGTTTGTTTGTTTGTGTTTCCGTGTGTGTTTGTGTGTTTGTTTGTGTGTTTCTGTGTGTGTTTGTTTGTGTGTTTCTGTGTGTGTCCTTTTTGCACTCGGTAACATACAACCTGTGTGAGCATGAAACAGATTGTGAAGGAACGAGCCTCTCGTCTTCCCCTTCTCCTCCTCTTTCAGACTGCACCTGTCTATTTCCACAATGTAACGGTCTTGTGTCCTTAAATAACACACAAACTCACACAACACACACACAATTCAGTCCCATTCAAAATCCTATTTTCCCTAACCCCTAACCCTAAACCTAACCCCTAACCTAACCTGTACCCTAACCGAAAAACCTAACCCTAAATCTAACCCTAGTTCATAACCCTAACCCTTAACGTAATTTTAACCCTAACACTGATTCTAACTTTAACCCTAAACACCCTAGAAATAGTATTTGATCTTGTGGTAGGTTGGATAATAGAAGGATTCTAAATTCACTAACGGCTGAAAACCAGCAAAAGAACCTTGGCTAAACTGGAACACTAGCGGGAGCCCCTAGCGAATGAACGGAATCGAATGTTGGCTTTTCGAATCGAATGCCTGTTTTGACTAGAGTGATGCTTAGAATTCCATTTTGCCTAAACGGCACAAAGAAATGTATCCCTTTTAATTTTACCACTACAATCTGTTCGTCGGACGGAGCTGGGAAAAAAAAACAACTTGTGTAGAAAGTAAACATCCGCACCTCGATGGTGCCAACTGTGCTTATTTCCTCGTAATGAGAAAGTAGGGGAAAAAATGAAAACTCTGGACTATTTCTGATCTAGTGAACGATGACAACCGAGCTCGCTGCCCAGACTTACATAATTAGAAAGAGGAGATTCTTATGCTTAAAATGGAGTCTGACTTGAAAAAATCCAAATGTACACATTGTGAGATATTTGGCAAAATAGACAAATGCCTATTTTCCCCTATCGGAATCAATCAGAGTTCCATGAGTCAAGTTTTGTTTTTTTCACACTTTAACTATAAACAATGTGAGCAGGTGTCATTGCCAACAATAGCGAAGCAGGCATTGTGACATAAAGCAAAAGGCTGGGAATAGAACGTTCGCAAGGCGAGTTGGTGCCACCGTGCTCAATAGAGCTAATATGAGCTGGCAGAGTGAAGAATGACTTAAAATAAGGCCTGTTTTTCATGATTTACTTCAAAACAATGGCCAGCAGCTGGGAAATATGGTCATATTATGAAACTGGGTAACATGGCGGAAGCAATGAACTAGCTTTGATCAGAAAAAAGCATTGTTAAAGCATTGTTAAAAATGTCATGTGTCCAGCCTACTTGTGGGGACTAACAAAGTGTCCCAAATTGGTCAAATGTTGGTTCGTTTACTATTCTTGTGGGGACTTCCGGTCCACACACAAACAGATATAGGAGCAAGGAGCAATAATCAGTAAACAGAATAAATAATGCAGTATTTGAAACTGGCCTTGGATAACGTGTCATCTGTAAATTGTTATTTTTTCTCACTTGATGTGTTTTATCTCTGTGAGGGAAATGTGCTAACTGTAAATCTCATCGCTGGCCTAATTCATTCCCATGTCTGGAGCCACACAGAGTAAAAACAGAGCAGTAAAACTACCTTTAACCCTCTCCTCACAAACTCTATGACATCAGGGTTACACTAACGTTATTCATACAGCTGGAAGCCCCTCTATAACTGATGGATGGCTCTCAGCTTACAGTGTGTGTGTGGTATGGGTTAGATGGATGGGGCCCCATGGTGGGGGGGGGGGCAGACTAAAGCTACTCCACAAATGGGGGGAGAGGGAGACCAGTAAAGGGAGGGAGAGATGTAGATATGGGGAGGGAGATCAGGGGGTGAGAGAAGGGGGTAATAATAGCAGGGGGTGATATCGAGGCATTGTAAAAAAAGAAGAGGAGGAAAGAGAGGAGAAAGAATAGAGATGTAATGGAGAGAATGCTGTGACTTTATGTTGCGAACAGAATGATGATGGACTGTGTGTGTGTGTGTGTGTGTGTGTGTGTGTGTGTGTGTGTGTGTGTGTGTGTGTGTGTGTGTGTGTGTGTGTGTGTGTGTGTGTGTGTGTGTGTGTGTGTGTGTGTGTGTGTGTGTGTGTGTGTGTGTGTGTGTAATGATGCAGTCTGGTGTGTTACAGTTGAGAGAACAGTGGGAGAAGGTCAACAAAACAGAGGTTATAAACAACATCAAAAACACTGCTATCATTTACCCCACCATAGATCTCTCACACACACACACACACACACACACATACAGCTAGGCAGAGACCAGTGCTGTGATGAACAGTAGCGTGTGTCTGTTATACCTCCACAGTGATGTCTACTCAGTGAGATGGATGCTGCCACAGCAGACACCATCTCTCAATCTCACACACTCCGCGCTCAGTCAGCGTGAGCTGGCCCCTAGCATTCCTGTCTATAGGACATTGACTTCAGATCCACACACACACACACACACACGTTTATACCACAGGGACAAGGTACTTCTGAGTGATGATTGTTTACATATTACAGCATACCAATGAATAATTGGTGTTTTATATCACTTGCATTTCTAGATACTAGATACCTAATTTCCAAACAGGGCAAAACAGACCAAAGGGTCAAATGTTCAACCATTAAAGGTTTAAGACTTGCTGCTTCTCCAATCTGTGCCCTATACATTTTAAATGAACAGGGAATATAACCAGATAGTTAAATTGGTACAGTATTCTCACTAAACAGAAACACACAGAAACACAAACAAACACACACAGAAACACAAACAAACACACACAGAAACACAAACAAACACACACAGAAACACAAACAAGCAAACACACACAGAAACACAAACAAACAAACACAAACAAACACAAACAAACACACGCAGAAACACAAACAAACACACACAGAAACACAAACAAACAAACACAAACAAACACGCACAGAAACACAAATAAACACACACAGAAACACATGCAATACTCAGTGGAAATAAGTAGATGTACAGGAGCGAGTGTTTACGTAGCTAATTCTCTTACAGTGAACACTGGGTCTCTGTGTCTCACTAACTCTTCAGCTAACCTCGCCTACTGCGTGTGTGTGTGTGTGTGTGTGTGTGTGTGTGTGTGTGTGTGTGTGTGTGTGTGTGTGTGTGTGTGTGTGTGTGTGTGTGTGTGTGTGTGTGTGTGTGTGTGTGTGTGTGTGTGTGTGTGTGTGTGTGTGTGTGTGTGTGATTTAAGGCCACAAGACCACCTGGTGAATGTATGCAGTGGGGCTTTTACTACATCCCATTGCATGTTAAAAAGCACACACACACACACACACACACACACACACACACACACACATCCCATCCAGTGGTTGTGAAAGAAAGTGAGGCCAGTTATGAGAGCAGGAGGTTTATGGAGCATGCAGTTACAACTCTGTTCATACTGGCAGAGAGTTTCAGGTTTTCAAGTTCTAATGTCACATGCGCAAAAATAGTGAGACGCCTTTCTTTCTTTCAAACTCAAAACCCAACAATGTAATACCAGAAGAAGAAAAAAACACACGAGAAATAAGAACACAGTAAGTACAGGGTCAGTTTCAATACCATATTGACAATGTGCAGGGATACTGCAGTGATGGAGGTAGATATGTATAGGGGTAAGGTGACTGGGATACTGGAGTGATGGAGGTAGATATGTATAGGGGTAAGGTGACAGGGATACTGGAGTGATGGAGGTAGATATGTATAGGGGTAAGGTGACAGGGATACTGGAGTGATGGAGGTAGATATGTATAGGGGTAAGGTGACTGGGATACTGGAGTGATGGAGGTAGATATGTATAGGGGTAAGGTGACTAGGATACTGGAGTGATGGAGGTAGATATGTATAGGGGTAAGGTGACAGGGATACTGGAGTGATGGTGGTAGATATGTATAGGGGTAAGGTGACAGGGATACTGGAGTGATGGAGGTAGATATGTATAGGGGTAAGGTGACAGGGACACTGGAGTGATGGAGGTAGATATGTATAGCACTGAGACGGCACTTGTGAAGGTGGTAAATGACATTTTAATGGCATCGGACCGAGGCTCTGCATCTGTCCTCGTGCTCCTAGACCTTAGTGCTGCTTTTGATACCATCGATCACCACATTCTTTTGGAGAGATTGGAAACCCAAATTGGTCTACACGGACAAGTTCTGGCCTGGTTTAGATCTTATCTGTCGGAAAGATATCAGTTTGTCTCTGTGGATGGTTTGTCCTCTGACAAATCAACTGTAAATTTTGGTGTTCCTCAAGGTTCCGTTTTAGGACCGCTGTTGTTTTCACTATATATTTTACCTCTTGGGGATGTTATTCGAAAACATAATGTTAACTTTCACTGCTATGCGGATGATACACAGCTGTACATTTCAATGAAACATGGTGAAGCCCCAAAATTGCCTCGCTAGAAGCATGTGTTTCAGACATAAGGAAGTGGATGGCAGCAAACTTTCTACTTTTAAACTCGGATAAAACAGAGATGCTTGTTCTAGGTCCCAAGAAACAAAGAGATCTTCTGTTGAATCTGACAATTAATCTTAATGGTTGTACAGTCATCTCAAATAAAACTGTGAAGGACCTCGGCGTTACTCTGGACCCTGATCTCTCTTTTGAAGAACATATCAAGACCATTTCAAGGACAGCTTTTTTCCATCTACGTAACATTGCAAAAATCAGAAACTTTCTGTCCAAAAATGATGCAGAAAAATTAATCCATGCTTTTGTCACTTCTAGGTTAGACTACTGCAATGCTCTACTTTCCGGCTACCCGGATAAAGCACTAAATAAACTTCAGTTAGTGCTAAATACGGCTGCTAGAATCCTGACTAGAACCAAAAAATTTGATCATATTACTCCAGTGCTAGCCTCCTTACACTGGCTTCCTGTCAAAGCAAGGGCTGATTTCAAGGTTTTACTGCTAACCTACAAAGCATTGCATGGGCTTGCTCCTACCTATCTCTCTGATTTGGTCCTGCCGTACATACCTACACGTACGCTACGGTCACAAGACGCAGGCCTCCTAATTGTCCCTAGAATTTCTAAGCAAACAGCTGGAGGCAGGGCTTTCTCCTATAGAGCTCCATTTTTATGGAACGGTCTGCCTACCCATGTCAGAGACGCAAACTCGGTCTCAACCTTTAAGTCTTTACTGAAGACTCATCTCTTCAGTGGGTCATATGATTGAGTGTAGTCTGGCCCAGGAGTGGGAAGGTGAACGGAAAGGCTCTGGAGCAACGAACCACCCTTGCTGTCTCTGCCTGGCCGGTTCCCCTCTTTCCACTGGGATTCTCTGCCTCTAACCCTATTACAGGGGCTGAGTCACTGGCTTGCTGGGGCTCTCTCATGCCGTCCCTGGAGGGGGTGCGTCACCTGAGTGGGTTGATTCACTGATGTGGTCATCCTGTCTGGGTTGGCGCCCCCTTGGGTTGTGCCGTGGCGGAGATCTTTGCGGGCTATACTCAGCTTTGTCTCAGGATGGTAAGTTGGTGGTTGAAGATATCCCTCCAGTGGTGTGGGGGCTGTGCTTTGGCAAAGTGGGTGGGGTTATATCCTTCCTGTTTGGCCCTGTCCGGGGGTGTCCTCGGGTGGGGCCACAGTGTCTCCTGACCCCTCCTGTCTCAGCCTCCAGTATTTATGCTGCAGTAGTTTATGTGTCGGGGGCTGGGGTCAGTTTGTTATATCTGGAGTACTTCTCCTGTCCAATTCGGTGTCCTGTGTGAATCTAAGTGTGCGTTCTCTAATTCTCTCCTTCTCTCTCTCGGAGGACCTGAGCCCTAGGACCATGCCCCAGGACTACCTGACATGATGACTCCTTGCTGTCCCCAGTCCACCTGGCCGTGCTGCTGCTCCAGTTTCAACTGACCTGAGCCCTAGGACCATGCCCCAGGACTACTTGACATGATGACTCCTTGCTGTCCCCAGTCCACCTGGCCGTGCTGCTGCTCCAGTTTCAACTGTTCTGCCTTATTATTATTCGACCATGCTGGTCATTTATGAACATTTGAACATCTTGGCCATGTTCTGTTATAATCTCTACCCGGCACAGCCAGAAGAGGACTGGCCACCCCACATAGCCTGGTTCCTCTCTAGGTTTCTTCCTAGGTTTTGGCTTTTCTAGGGAGTTTTTCCTAGCCACCGTGCTTCTACACCTGCATTGCTTGCTGTTTGGGGTTTTAGGCTGGGTTTCTGTACAGCACTTTGAGATATCAGCTGATGTACGAAGGGCTATATAAATAAATTTGATTTGATTTGATTTGATTTGTATAGGGGAAAGGAGACAGGGATGCTGGAGTGATGGAGGTAGATATGTATAGGGGTAAGGTGACTAGGATACTGGAGTGATGGAGGTAGATATGTATATGGGTAAGGTGACTAGGATACTGGAGTGATGGAGGTAGATATGTATAGAGGTAAGGTGACAGGGATTCTGGAGTGATGGAGGTAGATATGTATCGGGGTAAGGTGACAGGGATACTGGAGTGATGGAGGTAGATATGTATAGGGGTAAGGTGACAGGGATACTGGAGTGATGGAGGTAGATATGTATAGGGGTAAGGTGACTAGGATACTGGAGTGATGGAGGTAGATATGTATAGGGGTAAGGTGACAGGGATACTGGAGTGATGGAGGTCGATATGTATAGGGGTAAGGTGACTAGGATACTGGAGTGATGGAGGTAGATATGTATAGGGGTAAGGTGACTAGGATACTGGAGTGATGGAGGTAGAGATGTATAGGGGTAAAGTGACAAGGATACTGTAGTGATGAGGTAGATATGTATAGGGGTAAGGTGACAGGGATACTGGAGTGATGGAGGTAGATATGTATAGGGGTAAGGTGACAGGGACACTGGAGTGATGGAGGTAGATACGTATAGGGGTAAGGTGACTAGGATACTGGAGTGATGGAGGTAGATATGTATAGGGGTAAGGTGACAGGGATACTGGAGTGATGGAGGTAGATATGTATAGGGGTAAGGTGACAGGGATACTGGAGTGATGGAGGTAGATATGTATAGGGGTAAGGTGACTAGGATACTGGAGTGATGGAGGTAGATATGTATAGGGGTAAGGTGACAGGTATACTGGAGTGATGGAGGTAGATATGTATAGGGGTAAGGTGACAGGGACACTGGAGTGATGGAGGTAGATATGTATAGGGGTAAGGTGACAGGGATACTGGAGTGATGGAGGTAGATATGTATAGGGGTAAGGTGACAGGGATACTGGAGTGATGGAGGTAGATATGTATAGGGGTAAGGTGACAGGGACACTGGAGTGATGGAGGTAGATATGTATAGGGGTAAGATTACTAGGATACTGGAGTGATGCAGGTAGATATGTATAGGGGTAAGGTGACAGGGACACTGGAGTGATGGAGGTAGATATGTATAGGGGTATGGTGACAGGGATACTGGAGTGATGGAGGTAGATATGTATAGGAGTAAGGTGACAGGGACACTGGAGTGATGGAGGTAGATATGTATAGGGGTAAGGTGACAGGGATACTGGAGTGATGGAGGTAGATATGTATAGGGGTAAGGTGACTAGGATACTGGAGTGATGGAGGTAGATATGTATAGGGGTAAGGTGACAGGGTTACTGGAGTGATGGAGGTAGATATGTATAGGGGTAAGGTTACTAGGATACTGGAATGATGGAGGTAGATATGTATAGGGGTAAGGTGACAGGGATACTGGAGTGATGGAGGTAGATATGTATAGGTGTAAGGTGACAGGGACACTGGAGTGATGGAGGTAGATATGTATAGGGGTAAGGTGACAGGGACACTGGAGTGATGGAGGTAGATATGTAGAGGGGTAAGGTGACAGGGACACTGGAGTTATGGAGGTAGATATGTATAGGGGTAAGGTGACAGGGATACTGGAGTGATGGAGGTAGATATGTA
Organism: Oncorhynchus masou masou; assembly: GCF_036934945.1. Lineage (NCBI taxonomy): Eukaryota > Metazoa > Chordata > Actinopteri > Salmoniformes > Salmonidae > Oncorhynchus > Oncorhynchus masou. The sequence continues at coordinate 38,239,326 of NC_088243.1, forward strand.
TAGGTGTAAGGTGACAGGGACACTGGAGTGATGGAGGTAGATATGTATAGTGGTAAGGTGACAGGGACACTGGAGTGATGGAGGTAGATATGTATACAGGTAAGTTGACAGGGATACTGGAGTGATGGAGGTAGATATGTATAGTTGTAAGGTGACAGGGACACTGGAGTTATGGAGGTAGATATGTATAGGGGTAAGGTGACAGGGACACTGGAGTGATGGAGGTAGATATGTATACGGGTAAGGTGACAGGGATACTGGAGTGATGGAGGTAGATATGTATAGTTGTAAGGTGACAGGGACACTGGAGTGATGGAGGTAGATATGTATAGGGGTAAGGTGACAGGGATACTGGAGTGATGGAGGTAGATATGTTTTGGGGGAAGGTGACAGGGACACTGGAGTGATGGAGGTAGAGATGTATAGGGGTAAGGTGACTAGGATACAGTAGTGATGAGGTAGATATGTATAGGGGTAAGGTGACAGTGATACTGGAGTGATGGAGGTAGATATGTATAGGGGTAAGGTGACAGGGACACTGGAGTGATGGAGGTAGATATGTATAGGGGTAAGGTGACAGGATACTGGAGTGATGGAGTGATGGAGGTCGATATGTATAGGGGTAAGGTGACAGGGATACTGGAGTGATGGAGGTCGATATGTATAGGGGTAAGGTGACAGGGATACTGGAGTGATGGAGGTAGATATGTATAGGGGTAAGGAGACAGGGATACTGGAGTGATGGAGGTAGATATGTATAGGGGTAAGGTGACAGGGACACTGGAGTGATGGAGGTAGATATGTATAGGGGTAAGGTGACAGGGACACTGGAGTGATGGAGGTAGATATGTATAGGGGTAAGGTGACAGGGATACTGGAGTGATGGAGGTAGATATGTATAGGGGTAAGTTGACTAGGATACTGGAGTGATGGAGGTAGATATGTATAGGTGTAAGGTGACAGGGATACTGGAGTGATGGAGGTAGATATGTATAGGGGTAAGGTGACAGGGATACTGGAGTGATGGAGGTAGATATGTATAGGGGTAAGGTTACTAGGATACTGGAGTGATGGAGGTAGATATGTATAGTTGTAAGGTGACAGGGACACTGGAGTTATGGAGGTAGATATGTATAGGGGTAAGGTGACAGGGATACTGGAGTGATGGAGGTAGATATGTATAGGTGTAAGGTGACAGGGACACTGGAGTGATGGAGGTAGATATGTATAGGGGTAAGATGACAGGGACACTGGAGTGATGGAGGTAGATATGTATACGGGTAAGGTGACAGGGATACTGGAGTGATGGAGGTAGATATGTATAGTTGTAAGGTGACAGGGACACTGGAGTGATGGAGGTAGATATGTATAGGGGTAAGGTGACTAGGATACTGTAGTGATGAGGTAGATATGTATAGGGGTAAGGTGACAGTGATACTGGAGTGATGGAGGTAGATATGTATAGGGGTAAGGTGAAAGGGACACTGGAGTGATGGAGGTAGATATGTATAGGGGTAAGGTGACAGGGATACTGGAGTGATGGAGGTAGATATGTATAGGGGTAAGGTAAGAGGATACTGGAGTGATGGAGTGATGGAGGTCGATATGTATAGGGGTAAGGTGACAGGGATACTGGAGTGATGGAGGTCGATATGTATAGGGGTAAGGTGACAGGGATACTGGAGTGATGGAGGTAGATATGTATAGGGGTAAGGAGACAGGGATACTGGAGTGATGGAGGTAGATATGTATAGGGGTAAGGTGACAGGGACACTGGAGTGATGGAGTTAGATATGTATAGGGGTAAGGTGACAGGGACACTGGAGTGATGGAGGTAGATATGTATAGGGGAAAGGTGACAGGGATACTGGAGTGATGGAGGTAGATATGTATAGGGGTAAGGTGACAGGGATACTGGAGTGATGGAGGTAGATATGTATAGGGGTAAGGTCACAGGGATACTGGAGTGATGGAGGTAGATATGTATAGGGGTAAGGTGACAGGGACACTGGAGTGATGGAGGTAGATATGTATAGTGGTAAGGTGACAGGGACACTGGAGTGATGGAGGTAGATATGTATAGGGGTTAGGTGACAGGGATACTGGAGTGATGGAGGTAGATATGTATAGGGGTAAGGTGACAGGGATACTGGAGTGATGGAGGTAGATATGTATAGGGGTAAGGTGACAGGGATACTGGAGTGATGGAGGTAGATATGTATAGGGGTAAGGTTACTAGGATACTGGAGTGATGGAGGTAGATATGTATAGGGGTAAGGTGACAGGGATACTGGAGTAATGGAGGTAGATATGTATAGGGGTAAGGTGACAGGGATACTGGAGTGATGGAGGTCGATATGTATAGGGGTAAGGTGACTAGGATACTGGAGTGATGGAGGTAGATATGTATAGGGGTAAGGTGACTAGGATACTGGAGTGATGGAGGTAGAGATGTATAGGGGTAAAGTGACAAGGATACTGTAGTGATGAGGTAGATATGTATAGGGGTAAGGTGACAGGGATACTGGAGTGATGGAGGTAGATATGTATAGGGGTAAGGTGACAGGGACACTGGAGTGATGGAGGTAGATACGTATAGGGGTAAGGTGACTAGGATACTGGAGTGATGGAGGTAGATATGTATAGGGGTAAGGTGACAGGGATACTGGAGTGAAGGAGGTCGATATGTATAGGGGTAAGGTGACTAGGATACTGGAGTGATGGAGGTAGATATGTATAGGGGTAAGGTGACTAGGATACTGGAGAGATGGAGGTAGATATGTATAGGGGTAAGGTGACAGGGACACTGGAGTGATGGAGGTAGATATGTATAGGGGTAAGGTGACAGGGACACTGGAGTGATGGAGGTAGATATGTATAGGGGTAAGGTGACAGGGACACTGGAGTGATGGAGGTAGATATGTATAGGGGTAAGGTGACAGGGATACTGGAGTGATGGAGGTAGATATGTATAGGGGTAAGGTGACTAGGATACTGGAGTGATGGAGGTAGATATGTATAGGGGTAAGGTGACAGGGATACTGGAGTGATGGAGGTAGATATGTATAGGGGTAAGGTGACAGGGACACTGGAGTGATGGAGGTAGATACGTATAGTGGTAAGGTGACTAGGATACTGGAGTGATGGAGGTAGATATGTATAGGGGTAAGGTGACAGGGATACTGGAGTGATGGAGGTCGATATGTATAGGGGTAAGGTGACTAGGATACTGGAGTGATGGAGGTAGATATGTATAGGGGTAAGGTGACTAGGATACTGGAGAGATGGAGGTAGATATGTATAGGGGTAAGGTGACAGGGATACTGGAGTGATGGAGGTAGATATGTATAGGGGTAAGGTGACAGGGACACTGGAGTGATGGAGGTAGATATGTATAGGGGTAAGGTGACAGGGATACTGGAGTGATGGAGGTCGATATGTATAGGGGTAAGGTGACAGGGATACTGGAGTGATGGAGGTCGATATGTATAGGGGTAAGGTGACAGGGATACTGGAGTGATGGAGGTAGATATGTATAGGGGTAAGGAGACAGGGATACTGGAGTGATGGAGGTAGATATGTATAGGGGTAAGGTGACAGGGACACTGGAGTGATGGAGTTAGATATGTATAGGGGTAAGGTGACAGGGACACTGGAGTGATGGAGGTAGATATGTATAGGGGAAAGGTGACAGGGATACTGGAGTGATGGAGGTAGATATGTATAGGGGTAAGGTGACAGGGATACTGGAGTGATGGAGGTAGATATGTATAGGGGTAAGGTCACAGGGATACTGGAGTGATGGAGGTAGATATGTATAGGGGTAAGGTGACAGGGACACTGGAGTGATGGAGGTAGATATGTATAGTGGTAAGGTGACAGGGACACTGGAGTGATGGAGGTAGATATGTATAGGGGTTAGGTGACAGGGACACTGGAGTGATGGAGGTAGATATGTATAGGGGTAAGGTGACAGGGATACTGGAGTGATGGAGGTAGATATGTATAGGGGTAAGGTGACAGGGACACTGGAGTGATGGAGTTAGATATGTATAGGGGTAAGGTGACAGGGACACTGGAGTGATGGAGGTAGATATGTATAGGGGAAGGTGACAGGGATACTGGAGTGATGGAGGTAGATATGTATAGGGGTAAGGTGACAGGGATACTGGAGTGATGGAGGTAGATATGTATAGGGGTAAGGTCACAGGGATACTGGAGTGATGGAGGTAGATATGTATAGGGGTAAGGTGACAGGGACACTGGAGTGATGGAGGTAGATATGTATAGTGGTAAGGTGACAGGGACACTGGAGTGATGGAGGTAGATATGTATAGGGGTTAGGTGACAGGGACACTGGAGTGATGGAGGTAGATATGTATAGGGGTAAGGTGACAGGGATACTGGAGTGATGGAGGTAGATATGTATAGGGGTAAGGTGACTAGGACACTGGAGTGATGGAGGTAGATATGTATAGGGGTAAGGTGACAGGGACACTGGAGTGATGGAGGTAGATATGTATAGGGGTAAGGTGACAGGGACACTGGAGTGATGGAGGTAGATATGTATAGGGGTAAGGTGACAGGGATACTGGAGTGATGGAGGTAGATATGTATAGGGGTAAGGTGACTAGGATACTGGAGTGATGGAGGTAGATATGTATAGGGGTAAGGTGACAGGGACACTGGAGTGATGGAGGTAGATATGTATAGGGGTAAGGTGACTAGGATACTGGAGTGATGGAGGTAGATATGTATAGGGGTAAGGTGACAGGGATACTGGAGTGATGGAGGTAGATATGTATAGGGGTAAGGTGACAGGGATACTGGAGTGATGGAGGTAGATATGTATAGGGGTAAGGTGACTAGGATACTGGAGTGATGGAGGTAGATATGTATAGGGGTAAGGTGACAGGTATACTGGAGTGATGGAGGTAGATATGTATAGGGGTAAGGTGACAGGGACACTGGAGTGATGGAGGTAGATATGTATAGGGGTAAGATTACTAGGATACTGGAGTGATGCAGGTAGATAAGTATAGGGGTAAGGTGACAGGGACACTGGAGTGATGGAGGTAGATATGTATAGGGGTATGGTGACAGGGATACTGGAGTGATGGAGGTAGATATGTATAGGGGTAAGGTGACAGGGATACTGGAGTGATGGAGGTAGATATGTATAGGGGTAAGGTGACAGGGATACTGGAGTGATGGAGGTAGATATGTATAGGGGTAAGGTGACTAGGATACTGGAGTGATGGAGGTAGATATGTATAGGGGTAAGGTGACAGGTATACTGGAGTGATGGAGGTAGATATGTATAGGGGTAAGGTGACAGGGACACTGGAGTGATGGAGGTAGATATGTATAGGGGTAAGATTACTAGGATACTGGAGTGATGCAGGTAGATAAGTATAGGGGTAAGGTGACAGGGACACTGGAGTGATGGAGGTAGATATGTATAGGGGTATGGTGACAGGGATACTGGAGTGATGGAGGTAGATATGTATAGGAGTAAGGTGACAGGGACACTGGAGTGATGGAGGTAGATATGTATAGGGGTAAGGTGACAGGGATACTGGAGTGATGGAGGTAGATATGTATAGGGGTAAGGTGACTAGGATACTGGAGTGATGGAGGTAGATATGTATAGGGGTAAGGTGACAGGGTTACTGGAGTGATGGAGGTAGATATGTATAGGGGTAAGGTTACTAGGATACTGGAATGATGGAGGTAGATATGTATAGGGGTAAGGTGACAGGGATACTGGAGTGATGGAGGTAGATATGTATAGGTGTAAGGTGACAGGGACACTGGAGTGATGGAGGTAGATATGTATAGGGGTAAGGTGACAGGGACACTAGAGTGATGGAGGTAGATATGTATAGGGGTAAGGTGACAGGGACACTGGAGTTATGGAGGTAGATATGTATAGGGGTAAGGTGACAGGGATACTGGAGTGATGGAGGTAGATATGTACATTTACATTTACATTTTAGTCATTTAGCAGACGCTCTTATCCAGAGCGATATATAGGTGTAAGGTGACAGGGACACTGGAGTGATGTAGGTAGATATGTATAGGGGTAAGGTGACAGGGACACTGGAGTGATGGAGGTAGATATGTATACAGGTAAGTTGACAGGGATACTGGAGTGATGGAGGTAGATATGTATAGTTGTAAGGTGACAGGGACACTGGAGTTATGGAGGTAGATATGTATAGGGGTAAGGTGACAGGGATACTGGAGTAATGGAGGGAGATATGTATAGGTGTAAGGTGACAGGGACACTGGAGTGATGGAGGTAGATATGTATAGGGGTAAGGTGACAGGGACACTGGAGTGATGGAGGTAGATATGTATACGGGTAAGGTGACAGGGATACTGGAGTGATGGAGGTAGATATGTATAGTTGTAAGGTGACAGGGACACTGGAGTGATGGAGGTAGATATGTATAGGGGTAAGGTGACAGGGATACTGGAGTGATGGAGGTAGATATGTTTTGGGGGAAGGTGACAGGGACACTGGAGTGATGGAGGTAGAGATGTATAGGGGTAAGGTGACTAGGATACTGTAGTGATGAGGTAGATATGTATAGGGGTAAGGTGACAGTGATACTGGAGTGATGGAGGTAGATATGTATAGGGGTAAGGTGACAGGGACACTGGAGTGATGGAGGTAGATATGTATAGGGGTAAGGTTACAGGGATACTGGAGTGATGGAGGTCGATATGTATAGGGGTAAGGTAAGAGGATACTGGAGTGATGGAGTGATGGAGGTCGATATGTATAGGGGTAAGGTGACAGGGATACTGGAGTGATGGAGGTCGATATGTATAGGGGTAAGGTGACAGTGATACTGGAGTGATGGAGGTAGATATGTATAGGGGTAAGGAGACAGGGATACTGGAGTGATGGAGGTAGATATGTATAGGGGTAAGGTGACAGGGACACTGGAGTGATGGAGGTAGATATGTATAGGGGTAAGGTGACAGGGACACTGGAGTGATGGAGGTAGATATGTATAGGGGTAAGGTGACAGGGATACTGGAGTGATGGAGGTAGATATGTATAGGGGTAAGTTGACTAGGATACTGGAGTGATGGAGGTAGATATGTATAGGGGTAAGGTGACAGGGTTACTGGAGTGATGGAGGTAGATATGTATAGGGGTAAGGTTACTAGGATACTGGAATGATGGAGGTAGATATGTATAGGGGTAAGGTGACAGGGATACTGGAGTGATGGAGGTAGATATGTATAGGTGTAAGGTGACAGGGACACTGGAGTGATGGAGGTAGATATGTATAGGGGTAAGGTGACAGGGACACTGGAGTGATGGAGGTAGATATGTATAGGGGTAAGGTGACAGGGACACTGGAGTTATGGAGGTAGATATGTATAGGGGTAAGGTGACAGGGATACTGGAGTGATGGAGGTAGATATGTATAGGTGTAAGGTGACAGGGACACTGGAGTGATGTAGGTAGATATGTATAGGGGTAAGGTGACAGGGACACTGGAGTGATGGAGGTAGATATGTATACAGGTAAGTTGACAGGGATACTGGAGTGATGGAGGTAGATATGTATAGGGGTAAGGTGACAGTGATACTGGAGTGATGGAGGTAGATATGTATAGGGGTAAGGTGACAGGGACACTGGAGTGATGGAGGTAGATATGTATAGGGGTAAGGTGACAGGGATACTGGAGTGATGGAGGTCGATATGTATAGGGGTAAGGTAAGAGGATACTGGAGTGATGGAGTGATGGAGGTCGATATGTATAGGGGTAAGGTGACAGGGATACTGGAGTGATGGAGGTTGATATGTATAGGGGTAAGGTGACAGTGATACTGGAGTGATGGAGGTAGATATGTATAGGGGTAAGGAGACAGGGATACTGGAGTGATGGAGGTAGATATGTATAGGGGTAAGGTGACAGGGACACTGGAGTGATGGAGGTAGATATGTATAGGGGTAAGGTGACAGGGACACTGGAGTGATGGAGGTAGATATGTATAGGGGTAAGGTGACAGGGATACTGGAGTGATGGAGGTAGATATGTATAGGGGTAAGTTGACTAGGATACTGGAGTGATGGAGGTAGATATGTATAGGTGTAAGGTGACAGGGATACTGGAGTGATGGAGGTAGATATGTATAGGGGTAAGGTGACAGGGATACTGGAGTGATGGAGGTAGATATGTATAGGGGTAAGGTTACTAGGATACTGGAGTGATGGAGGTAGATATGTATAGGGGTAAGGTGACAGGGATACTGGAGTAATGGAGGGAGATATGTATAGGTGTAAGGTGACAGGGACACTGGAGTGATGGAGGTAGATATGTATAGGGGTAAGGTGACAGGGACACTGGAGTGATGGAGGTAGATATGTATACGGGTAAGGTGACAGGGATACTGGAGTGATGGAGGTAGATATGTATAGTTGTAAGGTGACAGGGACACTGGAGTGATGGAGGTAGATATGTATAGGGGTAAGGTGACAGGGATACTGGAGTGATGGAGGTAGATATGTTTTGGGGGAAGGTGACTAGGATACTGTAGTGATGGAGGTAGATATGTATAGGGGTAAGGTGACAGGGATACTGGAGTAATGGAGGGAGATATGTATAGGTGTAAGGTGACAGGGACACTGGAGTGATGGAGGTAGATATGTATAGGGGTAAGGTGACAGGGACACTGGAGTGATGGAGGTAGATATGTATAGGGGTAAGGTGACAGGGATACTGGAGTGATGGAGGTCGATATGTATAGGGGTAAGGTAAGAGGATACTGGAGTGATGGAGTGATGGAGGTCGATATGTATAGGGGTAAGGTGACAGGGATACTGGAGTGATGGAGGTCGATATGTATAGGGGTAAGGTGACAGTGATACTGGAGTGATGGAGGTAGATATGTATAGGGGTAAGGAGACAGGGATACTGGAGTGATGGAGGTAGATATGTATAGGGGTAAGGTGACAGGGACACTGGAGTGATGGAGGTAGATATGTATAGGGGTAAGGTGACAGGGACACTGGAGTGATGGAGGTAGATATGTATAGGGGTAAGGTGACAGGGATACTGGAGTGATGGAGGTAGATATGTATAGGGGTAAGTTGACTAGGATACTGGAGTGATGGAGGTAGATATGTATAGGTGTAAGGTGACAGGGATACTGGAGTGATGGAGGTAGATATGTATAGGGGTAAGGTGACAGGGATACTGGAGTGATGGAGGTAGATATGTATAGGGGTAAGGTTACTAGGATACTGGAGTGATGGATGTAGATATGTATAAGGGTAAGGTGACAGGGACATTGGAGTGATGGAGGTAGATATGTATAGGGGTAAGGTGACAGGGATACTGGAGTGATGGAGGTAGATATGTATAGGGGTAAGGTTACTAGGATACTGGAGTGATGGAGGTAGATATGTATAGGGGTAAGGTGACAGGGACACTGGAGTGATGGAGGTAGATATGTATAGGGGTAAGGTGACAGGGATACTGGAGTGATGGAGGTAGATATGTATAGGGGTAAGGTGACAGGGACACTGGAGTGATGGAGGTAGATATGTATAGGGGAAAGGTGACAGGGATACTGGAGTGATGGAGGTAGATATGTATAGGGGTAAGGTGACAGGGATACTGGAGTGATGGAGGTAGATATGTATAGGGGTAAGGTCACAGGGATACTGGAGTGATGGAGGTAGATATGTATAGGGGTAAGGTGACAGGGACACTGGAGTGATGGAGGTAGATATGTATAGTGGTAAGGTGACAGGGACACTGGAGTGATGGAGGTAGATATGTATAGGGGTTAGGTGACAGGGACACTGGAGTGATGGAGGTAGATATGTATAGGGGTAAGGTGACAGGGATACTGGAGTGATGGAGGTAGATATGTATAGGGGTAAGGTGACTAGGACACTGGAGTGATGGAGGTAGATATGTATAGGGGTAAGGTGACAGGGACACTGGAGTGATGGAGGTAGATATGTATAGGGGTAAGGTGACAGGGATACTGGAGTGATGGAGGTAGATATGTATAGGGGTAAGGTGACTAGGATACTGGAGTGATGGAGGTAGATATGTATAGGGGTAAGGTGACAGGGACACTGGAGTGATGGAGGTAGATATGTATAGGGGTAAGGTGACAGGGATACTGGAGTGATGGAGGTAGATATGTATAGGGGTAAGGTGACTAGGATACTGGAGTGATGGAGGTAGATATGTATAGGGGTAAGGTGACAGGGACACTGGAGTGATGGAGGTAGATATGTATAGGGGTAAGGTGACAGGGATACTGGAGTGATGGAGGTAGATATGTGTAGGGGTAAGGTCACAGGGATACTGGAGCGATGGAGGTCGATATGTATAGGGGTAAGGTGACTAGGACACTGGAGTGATGGAGGTAGATATGTACAGGGGTAAGGTGACTAGGATACTGGAGTGATGGAGGTAGATATGTATAGGGGTAAGGTGACAGGGACACTGGAGTGATGTAGGTAGATATGTATAGTGGTCAGGTGACAGGGATACTGGAGTGATGGAGGTAGATATGTATAGGGGTAAGGTGACGAGGATGCTGGAGTGATGGAGGTAGATATGTATAGGGGTAAGGTGACAGGGATACTGGAGTGATGGAGGTAGATATGTATAGGGGTAAGGTGACTAGGATACTGGAGTGATGGAGGTAGATATGTACAGGGGTAAGGTGACTAGGATACTGGAGTGATGGAGGTAGATATGTATAGGGGTAAGGTGACAGGGACACTGGAGTGATGGAGGTCGATATGTATAGGGGTAAGGTGACAGTGATACTGGAGTGATGGAGGTAGATATGTATAGGGGTAAGGAGACAGGGATACTGGAGTGATGGAGGTAGATATGTATAGGGGTAAGGTGACAGGGACACTGGAGTGATGGAGGTAGATATGTATAGGGGTAAGGTGACAGGGACACTGGAGTGATGGAGGTAGATATGTATAGGGGTAAAGTGACAGGGATACTGGAGTGATGGAGGTAGATATGTATAGGGGTAAGTTGACTAGGATACTGGAGTGATGGAGGTAGATATGTATAGGGGTAAGGTGACAGGGTTACTGGAGTGATGGAGGTAGATATGTATAGGGGTAAGGTTACTAGGATACTGGAATGATGGAGGTAGATATGTATAGGGGTAAGGTGACAGGGATACTGGAGTGATGGAGGTAGATATGTATAGGTGTAAGGTGACAGGGACACTGGAGTGATGGAGGTAGATATGTATAGGGGTAAGGTGACAGGGACACTGGAGTGATGGAGGTAGATATGTGTAGGGGTAAGGTGACAGGGACACTGGAGTTATGGAGGTAGATATGTATAGGGGTAAGGTGACAGGGATACTGGAGTGATGGAGGTAGATATGTATACAGGTAAGTTGACAGGGATACTGGAGTGATGGAGGTAGATATGTATAGTTGTAAGGTGACAGGGACACTGGAGTTATGGAGGTAGATATGTATAGGGGTAAGGTGACAGGGGTACTGGAGTAATGGAGGGAGATATGTATAGGTGTAAGGTGACAGGGACACTGGAGTGATGGAGGTAGATATGTATAGGGGTAAGGTGACAGGGACACTGGAGTGATGGAGGTAGATATGTATACGGGTAAGGTGACAGGGATACTGGAGTGATGGAGGTAGATATGTATAGTTGTAAGGTGACAGGGACACTGGAGTGATGGAGGTAGATATGTATAGGGGTAAGGTGACAGGGATACTGGAGTGATGGAGGTAGATATGTTTTGGGGGAAGGTGACAGGGACATTGGAGTGATGGAGGTAGAGATGTATAGGGGTAAGGTGACTAGGATACTGTAGTGATGAGGTAGATATGTATAGGGGTAAGGTGACAGTGATACTGGAGTGATGGAGGTAGATATGTATAGGGGTAAGGTGACAGGGACACTGGAGTGATGGAGGTAGATATGTATAGGGGTAAGGTGACAGGGATACTGGAGTGATGGAGGTCGATATGTATAGGGGTAAGGTAAGAGGATACTGGAGTGATGGAGTGATGGAGGTCGATATGTATAGGGGTAAGGTGACAGTGATACTGGAGTGATGGAGGTAGATATGTATAGGGGTAAGGAGACAGGGATACTGGAGTGATGGAGGTAGATATGTATAGGGGTAAGGTGACAGGGACACTGGAGTGATGGAGGTAGATATGTATAGGGGTAAGGTGACAGGGACACTGGAGTGATGGAGGTAGATATGTATAGGGGTAAGGTGACAGGGATACTGGAGTGATGGAGGTAGATATGTATAGGGGTAAGGAGACAGGGATACTGGAGTGATGGAGGTAGATATGTATAGGGGTAAGGTGACAGGGACACTGGAGTGATGGAGGTAGATATGTATAGGGGTAAGGTGACAGGGACACTGGAGTGATGGAGGTAGATATGTATAGGGGTAAGGTGACAGGGATACTGGAGTGATGGAGGTAGATATGTATAGGGGTAAGTTGACTAGGATACTGGAGTGATGGAGGTAGATTTGTATAGGTGTAAGGTGACAGGGATACTGGAGTGATGGAGGTAGATATGTATAGGGGTAAGGTGACAGGGATACTGGAGTGATGGAGGTAGATATGTATAGGGGTAAGGTTACTAGGATACTGGAGTGATGGAGGTAGATATGTATAGGGGTAAGGTGACAGGGACATTGGAGTGATGGAGGTAGATATGTATAGGGGTAAGGTGACAGGGATACTGGAGTGATGGAGGTAGATATGTATAGGGGTAAGGTTACTAGGATACTGGAGTGATGGAGGTAGATATGTATAGGGGTTAGGTGACAGGGACACTGGAGTGATGGAGGTAGATATGTATAGGGGTAAGGTGACAGGGACACTGGAGTGATGGAGGTAGATATGTATAGGGGTAAGGTGACTAGGACACTGGAGTGATGGAGGTAGATATGTATAGGGGTAAGGTGACAGGGACACTGGAGTGATGGAGGTAGATATGTATAGGGGTAAGGTGACAGGGATACTGGAGTGATGGAGGTAGATATGTATAGGGGTAAGGTGACTAGGATACTGGAGTGATGGAGGTAGATATGTATAGGGGTAAGGTGACAGGGACACTGGAGTGATGGAGGTAGATATGTATAGGGGTAAGGTGACAGGGATACTGGAGTGATGGAGGTAGATATGTATAGGGGTAAGGTGACTAGGATACTGGAGTGATGGAGGTAGATATGTATAGGGGTAAGGTGACAGGGACACTGGAGTGATGGAGGTAGATATGTATAGGGGTAAGGTGACAGGGATACTGGAGTGATGGAGGTAGATATGTGTAGGGGTAAGGTCACAGGGATACTGGAGCGATGGAGGTCGATATGTAAAGGGGTAAGGTGACTAGGACACTGGAGTGATGGAGGTAGATATGTACAGGGGTAAGGTGACTAGGATACTGGAGTGATGGAGGTAGATATGTATAGGGGTAAGGTGACAGGGACACTGGAGTGATGTAGGTAGATATGTATAGGGGTCAGGTGACAGGGATACTGGAGTGATGGAGGTAGATATGTATAGGGGTAAGGTGACGAGGATGCTGGAGTGATGGAGGTAGATATGTATAGGGGTAAGGTGACAGGGATACTGGAGTGATGGAGGTAGATATGTATAGGGGTAAGGTGACTAGGATACTGGAGTGATGGAGGTAGATATGTACAGGGGTAAGGTGACTAGGATACTGGAGTGATGGAGGTAGATATGTATAGGGTAAGGTGACAGGGACACTGGAGTGATGTAGGTAGATATGTATAGGGGTCAGGTGACAGGGATACTGGAGTGATGGAGGTAGATATGTATAGGGGTAAGGTGACGAGGATGCTGGAGTGATGGAGGTAGATATGTATAGGGGTAAGGTGACAGGGATACTGGAGTGATGGAGGTAGATATGTATAGGGGTAAGGTGACTAGGATACTGGAGTGATGGAGGTAGATATGTATAGGGGTAAGGTGACAGGGACACTGGAGTGATGGAGGTAGATATGTATAGGGGTAAGGTGACAGGGATACTGGAGTGATGGAGGTAGATATGTATAGGGGTAAGGTCACAGGGATACTGGAGCGATGGAGGTCGATATGTATAGGGGTAAGGTGACTAGGACACTGGAGTGATGGATGTAGATATGTACAGGGGTAAGGTGACTAGGATACTGGAGTGATGGAGGTAGATATGTATAGGGGTAAGGTGACAGGGACACTGGAGTGATGTAGGTAAATATGTATAGGGGTCAGGTGACAGGGATACTGGAGTGATGGAGGTAGATATGTATAAGGGTACGGTGACGAGGATGCTGGAGTGATGGAGGTAGATACGTATAGGGGTAAGGTGACAGGGACACTGGAGTGATGGAGATATATATGTATTGGGGTAAGGTGACAGGGACACTGGAGTGATGGAGGTAGATATGTATAGGGGTAAGGTGACTAGGATACTGGAGTGATGGAGGTAGATATGTATAGGGGTAAGGTGACAGGGATACTGGAGTGATGGAGGTAGATATGTATAGGGGTAAAGTCACAAGGACACTGGAGTGATGGAGGTAGATATGTATAGGGGTAAGGTGACAGGGATACTGGAGTGATGGAGATATATATGTATAGGGGGAAGGTGACTAGGATACTGGAGTGATGGAGGTAGATATGTATAGGGGTAAAGTCACAAGGATACTGGAGTGATGGAGGTAGATATGTATAGGTGTAAGGTGACAGGGACACTGGAGTGATGGAGGTAGATATGTGTATGGGTAAGGTGACAGGGACACTGGAGTGATGGAGGTAGATATGTATAGGGGGAAGGTGACAGTGACACTGGAGTGATGGAGGTAGATATGTATAGGAGTAAGGTGACAGGGATACTGGAGTGATGGAGGTAGATATGTATAGGGGTAAGGTGACTGGTATACTGGAGTGATGGAGGTAGATATGTATAGGGGTAGGGTGACTAGGATACTGGAGTGATGGAGGTAGATATGTGTAGGGGTAAGGTCACAGGGATACTGGAGTGATGGAGGTAGATATGTATAGGGGTAAGGTGACAGGGACACTGGAGTGATGGCGGTAGATATGTATAGTGGGAAGGTGACAGGGACACTGGAGTGTTGGAGGTAGATATGTTAGGGGTAAGGTGACAGGGATACTGGAGTGATGGAGGTAGATATGTATAGGGGTAAGGTGACAGGGACACTGGAGTGATGGTTGTAGATATGTATAGGGGTAAGGTGACAGGGATACTGGAGTGATGGAGGTAGATATTTATAGGGGTAAGGAGACAGGGACACTGGAGTGATGGAGGTAGATATGTATAGGGGTAAGGTGACAGGGATACTGGAGTGATGGAGGTAGATATGTATAGGGGTAAGGAGACAGGGATACTGGAGTGATGGAGGTAGATATGTATAGGGGTAAGGTGACAGGGATACTGGAGTGATGGAGGTAGATATGTATAGGGGTAAGGTGACTAGGATACTGGAGTGATGGAGGTCGATATGTATAGGGGTAAGGTGACAGGGACACTGGAGTGATGGAGTTAGATATGTATAGGGGTAAGGTGACTAGGATACTGGAGTGATGGAGGTCGATATGTATAAGGGTAAGGTGACAGGGATAGTGGAGTGATGGAGGTCGATATGTATAGGGGTAAGGTGACTAGGATACTGGAGTGATGGAGGTCGATATGTTTTGGGGTAAGGTGACAGGGATACTGGAGTGATGGAGGTCGATATGTATAGGGGTAAGGTGACGAGGCAACAGGATGTAAGATAAACAGAGTAGCAGCAGCTTGTATGTGAGCGGTGTGCGTGTGTGTGTGTGTGTGTGTGTAGAGTCCGTATAAATGTATGAATGAAGGAATTACATTTGATTTCTGCGTCCATTCGCCAGTTGGCAACCCATCCCATTGACACATGAACAGACATTACAATAATTCACTGTGATAATTCTTCTTCAGGTGTCCCTGCAGTGCTCATCACATAAAGAGTGACAACATTTAAGGTATAAATCAATACATAATAGTAAATAAGGTTATCTAAACAACAATTATATCCCTAGAGCAGTAAAAAAAATATACATACATGTACATACTGTATACAGACATACATACATACATAGACACTGTAAATATACACATACATTCATACATATATACAAACATACATACATAACATATACGGATAAATAAATACAGAAGAATTAAACAGAAGGCATTTGAACCTAGTCTGGCACAAAGAGAAGATTCATGTGGGAGAAAAGCAAATACACAATCTAGACACACACGTGCCCTTAACCTCATAGAAGCTAAATATTTGTATAATTTCATTATAGGTAGCCCTTCTTATTTTATTCCAGGCTTTATCTAAATATTCTGCATACGGAAATACACAATGGACAAAAAAATCATTTAGATTTCTCCTCATCCCTCAGCCACATAATGCCATGGTATATCTGGTGGTCTGTCTCCTCGTCACTCAGCCACATAATGGCCAGGGTATATATGGTGGTCTGTCTCCTCATCACTCAGCCACATAATGCCAGGGTATATATGGTGGTCTGTCTCCTCATCATTCAGCCACATAATGCCAGGGTATATATGGTGGTCTGTCTCCTCATCACTCAGCCACATAATGCCATGGTATATCTGGTGGTCTGTCTCCTCGTCACTCAGCCACATAATGCCATGGTATATCTGGTGGTCTGTCTCCTCGTCACTCAGCCACATAATGCCATGGTATATCTGGTGGTCTGTCTCCTCGTCACTCAGCCACATAATGCCATGGTATATCTGGTGGTCTGTCTCCTTGTCACTCAGCCACATAATGCCAGGGTATATCTGGTGGTCTGTCTCCTCATCCCTCAGCCACATAATGCCATGGTATATCTGGTGGTCTGTCTCCTCATCACTCAGCCACATAATGCCAGGGTATATCTGGTGGTCTGTCTCCTCATCACTCAGCCACATAATGCCAGGGTATATCTGGTGGTCTGTCTCCTCATCCCTCAGCCACATAATGCCAGGGTATATCTGGTGGTCTGTCTCCTCATCACTCAGCCACATAATGCCATGGTATATCTGGTGGTCTGTCTCCTCATCACTCAGCCACATAATGCCAGGGTATATCTGGTGGTCTGTCTCCTCATCACTCAGCCACGTAATGCCAGGGTATATCTGGTGGTCTGTCTCCTCATCATTCAGCCACATAATGCCAGGGTATATCTGGTGGTCTGTCTCCTCATCACTCAGCCACATAATGCCAGGGTATATCTGGTGGTCTGTCTCCTCATCATTCAGCCACATAATGCCAGGGTATATCTGGTGGTCTGTCTCCTCATCATTCAGCCACATAATGCCATGGTATATCTGGTGGTCTGTCTCCTCATCATTCAGCCACATAATGCCAGGGTGTATCTGGTGGTCTGTCTCCTCATCACTCAGCCACATAATGCCAGGGTATATCTGGTGTGCTTTCTGGAATAAGAGCAAGCGTATATCGTGGTAGAAAAGACAATAGAGGATAGAATGATGTCATTATTTCTTCGAGGTCACAATAGTTACATAGTGTTTCATCTTCCATTTCACCACGATACCGGCCTGTTTCAATACCCAGAGGCAATATCCCTGATCTTTCCTGTTTCAATACGCAGAGGCAATATCCCTGATCTGACCTGTTTCAATACACAGAGGCAATATCCCTGATCTTACCTGTTTCAATACGCAGAGGCAATATCCATGATCTTAGCTTTGCATACAGCGATCTATTGCTTTTAGGTAGGTTATACATAACATACAGTAGGAGTCAAAAGTTTTGGCACGCCTACTGATTCCAGGGTTTTTCTTTATTTGTACTATTTTCTATATTGTAGAATAATATATATATGGAATCACGTAGTAAGCAAAAAAGTGTTAAACAAATCAAAATTATTTTAGATTTTAAATTCTTCAAAGTTGCCACCCTTCGCCTTGATGACAGCTTTGCACACTCTTGGCATTCTCTCAACCAGCTTCATGAGGTAGTCACCTGGAATGCATTTAACAGCTGTTAAGTTAACAGCTGTGCCTTGTTAAAAGTTCATTTGTGGAATTTCTTCCCTTCTTAATGTGTTTGAGCCAATCAGTTGTGTTGTGACAAGGTAGGGGTGGTATAAAGAAGATGTATTTGGTAAAAGACCAAGTCCATATTATGGAAAGAACAGCTCTAATAAGCAAAGAGAAACGACAGTCAGTCATTACTTTAAGACATGAAGGTCAGTCAATGTAGAACATTTCAATAACTTTAAATGTTTTTCAAGTGCAGTTGCAAAAACCATCAAGTGCTGTGATGAAACTGGCTCTCATGAGGACCGCCACAGGAAAGGAAGACACAGAGTTCCCTCTGCTGCAGAGGATAAGTTCATTAGAGTTAACTTCACCTCAGATTGCAGCCCACATAAATGCTTCACAGAGTTTAAGTAACAGACACATCAACATCAACTGTTCAGAGGGGACTGCATGAATCGGTCCTTCGTGCTCGAATTGCTGCATACAACTGCTCGGCATCTGCCCGTAAGGCGCTACCGAGGGTAGTGCGTACGGCCCAGTACATCACAGGGGCCAAGCTTCCTGCCATCCAGGACCTCTATGCCAGGTGGTCTCAGAGGAAGGCCCTACATATTGTCAGAGACTCCAGTCCCCGCACAGCAAGCGGTACCGGAGCGCCAGGTCTAGGACTAAAAAGCTCCTTAACAGTTTCTACCCCCAAGCCATAAAACTGCTGAACAATTAATCAAAATGGCCACCGGACTATTTACATTGACACCCCCTCCATTTGTTTTGTACACTGCTGCTACTCGCTGTTTACATTTACATTTACATTTAAGTCATTTAGCAGACGCTCTTATCCAGAGCGACTTACAAATTGGTGAATTCACCTTCTGACATCCAGTGGAACAGCCACTTTACAATAGTGCATCTAAATCATTAAGGGGGGGGGTGAGAAGGATTACTTATCCTATCCTAGGTATTCCTAGGTTTATTATCTATACATAGTCACTTCACCCCCACCTACATGTACAAATTACCTCGACTAACCTGCACATTGACTCGGTACTGGGAACCCCTGTATATAGTCTCATTATTGATATTTTATAATTTGTTATTTTATTTAAAAAATGTATAACTCTTTCTTGAACTGCACTGTTGGTTAAGGGCTTGTAAGTAAGCATTTCACGGTAAGGTCTACACTTGTTGTATTCGGCACATGTGACAAATAAAGTTTGATTTGAAAGAAACCACTACTGAAGGACACCAATAGGAATAACAGACTTGCTTGGGCCAATATAAACAAGCAATGGATATTAGACTTGTTGGTATCTGTCCTGTGGTCTGATGAGTCCAAATGTGTGATTTTTGGTTACAACAGCTGTGTCTTTGTGAGACGCAGAGTAGGTGAACGGATGATCACCGCATGTGTGGTTCCCACTGTGAAGCATGGAGGAGGAGGTGTGATGGTGCTTTTGCTGGTGACACTCAGTGATTTATTTTGTATTCAACACACTTAACCAGCATGGCTACCACAGCATTCTGCAGCGATACGCCATCCCATCTGGTTTGCACTTAGTGGGACAATCATTTATTTTTCAACAGGACAATGAACCAACACACCTCCAGGCTGTGTAAGGGCTATTTGACCAAGAAGGAGAGTGATGGAGTGCTGCATCAGATGACCTGGCCTCCACAATCACCCGACCTCAACCAAATTGAGATGGTTTGGGATGAGTTGGACCTCAGAGTGAAGCAGCCAACAAGTGTGGGGAACTCCTTCAAGATGGTTGGAAAAGCATTCCAGGTGAAGCTGGTTGAGAGAATGCCAAGAGTGTGCAAAGCTGTCATCAAGGCGAAAGGTGGCTACTTTTAGATATCTAAAATAACACTTGTTTTGGTTAACATATGATTCCATATGTGTAATTTCATAGTTTTGACTTCTTCACTATTATTCTACAATGTAGAAAAGAAAAACCCTTGAATAAGTAGATGTGTCCAAACTTGTGACTGGTACTGTATCCCTCACACAGACATCCACCCTTAATCAAAGGAAAGGTTCTCAATTTGGGTTTATGATTCATCTGCTCCACCCATTTTTTTTTCATATTGCATCAAAGTTTTTTTATTTTTTTAAATCATATCAGTCTCCCTTCATTTGGTTTTCGTACAGATGTTAACAATCGGACTGTTGAAAAAGGTCAGACATTTCAGTTGCCCAGGCTCCCCCTATGGGTAGATCCCATTGAAAAACTTCACTAGCTATTCTGGCAGTTGGCATATGCATCACCGCAAATGCCTGTGTTTTTGTCTGGTTGATCACGAGTCTCCATCTTTTACGCCAATTGACTGCACATAATAACACGTTCTGCAGGTCTTGTTCAGTTTCTGCCGTCAAAATAATATCATCAGCATATAAAAAGATACTTAGCATTTCATCATCATATCTTACTCCAATATTTAACTGTTTCATTTCTTTTTGCCAGATCATTTATAAACATAGCAAACAAAGTCGGTGACAAGGCGCCTCCCTGTTTTACACCTGAGGGTGTTGGAAACCAATCTGTACAAGATTCATTAACACAGACACAAGCAATTGATACTTTGTAAAGAGACTAGATTGCGTGATAAAATGTCCCATTAACCCCTGTCTTTAACAAACTATAGGCTAAAATATCCCTATTTACAAAATCAAAAGCTTCCTGGAAATCAATGAAACATTCAAAAGCAGGCTTCTCTTTGTAAAATAATCAGAAATAGATTACACAGACTGATTATGTACACATTATGTGTGAGTGAGCAGATGATGGTGTGTGTGTGTGTGTGTGTGTGTGTGTGTGTGTGTGTGTGTGTGTGTGTGTGTGTGTGTGTGTGTGTGTGTGTGTGTGTGTGTGTGTGTGTGTGTGTGTGTGTGTGTGTGTGTGTGTGTGTGTGTGTGTGTGTTGGGCCCTGTGAGTGTGAATAGAGACAATGCACAAATAAAAAGTCAATAAAGATACAAGGTTAACTCAGATAGTCCATGTAGCTATTTTGTAATCTATTTATCAGTCTTATTGCTTGGGGATAGAAGCTGTTCAAGAGCCTGTTGGTGCCAGACTTGATGCACTGGTACCGCTTGCGGAAGCAGAGATAATAGTCTATGGCTTGGGTGGTTGGAGTCTTTTAATGATTTCCCTGGCCTTCCTACCACACCGCCTGATATAGATGTCCTGGATGGCAGGGAGCTCGGTGTCAGTGATGTACTGGGCTGTCCGCACCACCCTCTGTAGCGCCAAGCAATCGAGGGCGGTGCTATTGCCATAACAGGCAGTGATGCAGCCAGTCAAGATGCTTTCAATGGTACAGCTGTAGAACCTTTTGAGTATTTGAGGGCCCATGCCAAACTTTTTTCAACCTTCTGAGGGGAAAGGGGTGCTGTCGCGCCTTCACAGGGCTGTGCGCGTGTGTTTAGGCTTTTTTAAGTCTTTAGCGATTTAAACACAGAGGAACTTGAAGCTCTCCACCTGCTCCACTGCAGCCCCGTCGATGTGGATGGGGGTGTGCTCCAAAATGGGTGGGGTTATATCCTTCCTGTTTGGCCCTGTCCAGGGGTATCATCAGATGGGCCACAGTGTCTCCTGACCCCTCCTGTCTCAGCCTCCAGTATTTATGCTGCAGTAGTTTATGTGTCGGGGGGCTAGGGTCAGTTTGTTATGTCTGGAGTACTTCTCCCGTCTTATCCGGTGTCCTGTGTGAATTTAAGTATGCTCTCTCTAATTCTCTCTTTCTCTCTTTCTTTCTCTCTCTCGGGGGACCTGAGACCTAGGACCATGCCTCAGGACTACCTGGCATGATGACTCTTTGCTGTCCCCAGTCCACCTGGCCGTGCTGCTGCTCCAGTTTCAACTGTTCTGCCTGCGGCTATGGAATCCTGACCTGTTCACCGGACGTGCTACCTGTCCCAGACCTGCTGTTTTCAACTCTCTAGAGACAGCAGGAGTGGTAGAGATACTCTTAATGATCGGCTATGAAAAGCCAACTGACATTTACTCCTGAGGGGCTGACTTGCTGCACCCTCGACAACTACTGTGATTATTATTATTTGATCATGCTGGTCATTTATGAACATTTGAACATATTGGCCATGTTCTGTTATAAACTCCACCCGGCACAGCCAGAAGAGGACTGGCCACCGCTCATAGCCTGGTTCCTCTCTAGGTTTCTTCCTAGGTTTTGGCCAAGCCACCGTGCATCTACACCTGCATTGCTTGCTGTATGTGGTTTTAGGCTGGGTTTCTGTACATCACTTTGAGACTTCAGCTGATGTACGAAGGGCAATATAAATACATTTGATTTGGTTTGATTTCAGAGGATTTAAACTTCACTGGTACAACTTCAAACACAAAGTGCAGAACTGTCGAGTCCTTAGAGGGAGCTCGCTCGCTCTGTCTTTTGCTTAACTTGACTTCGCATCTGTCTGCATTTCTTAATAAACAGTTTTATTGTCCAAGTGTGTCCATCTGGGATGGTGATTCATGTGTGCCATAACCAGCCTCTCAAAGCACTTCATGATTACAGAAGTGATTGCATCAGGGCGGTAGTCATTGTGGCATAAAGCCTCAGAGTTCTTGAGGACAGGAATGATGATGGTCAACTTAAAACATGTGGAGATTACAGACTGGGACAAGGAGAGGTTGAAAATGACCGTGAATAAGCCTGCCAGCTGTTCTGCTCATGGTCTGAGGACACACCCTGGAATACCGTCGCTCCCCGTGGCCTTGCGGGTGTTGACCTGATTAAAGAGCTTTCTCACGTCGGCCTCGCAGAGCGAGATCACCCAATCCTCGGGGTTGGTGAAGGCCTTCACACCCGGCACAATGTTGTTGTTGTCAAAGCGTGCATTGAGTTTATCTGGTTGAGAGGCATCGTTGGCCAGATCACGGTTGGGTCTTCCTTTTTAATCCGTAATGGACTGTAGCCCCTGTCACATGTCACGGGATTCGGAGCCCGTGTAGTGTGATTCCAACTTATTCCTACATTGTCCTTTTGGTCGTTTAATGACTCTGCGAAGGGAAAATCTTGTTCTTATTCCTGTCTTCGGCCGTAGCCTCAGGGTTGTCTGTGATTGATCTGTGTACGGTAGCCCTGCCCTTTATTTTAATAGCCGACCTCTGTGTTAATCCAGGGCTTTGATTGGGTAAGCAGCGAACCCTCACTGTGGGTATAACATCACCGATACATTTTCTAATGAAGCTGGTGATGGAGGTGGTTAGCTCAGTGTTATCGGTGGAGTATCTAAACATATTCCAATCAGCGCTAGCAAAGCAGTCCTGTAGCATAATCTCTGATTCTGGCAGAGGTGGGACCAAGTCATTGTTTTACAAGTCACAAGTAAGTCCCAATTCTTAGCACTCAAGTCTCAAGTCAAGTCCCAAGTCAAGACAGGCAAGTCTGAGTCAAGTCTCAAGTCAACTCTCAAGTCCTAAACTTTGAGTTTCGAGTCCTAAACAAGTCATAATGTGCTCTTCACCAAATGTAATACCATTTCATATTTTTATAGCGTAGCCTAGTGGTTAGCCTAGTGGTTAGCGTAGCCTAGTGGTTAGAGCTTAGCCTAGTGGTTAGGTTGCAAGTTCAAACCCCCAAGCTGACAAGGTACAAATCTGTCGTTCTGCTCCTGAACAGGCAGTTAACCCACTGTTCCTAGCCCGTCATTGAAAATAAGAATTTGTTCTTAACTGACTTGCCTAGTTAAATAAAGGTGAACAATTGCGATCGGCTATTGAGTATCGCTATGGGGCGCAATCAGGCGATGTAGGCCTTAACACACACACACACACACACACACCCTCTCTGTGTGTGGTTATGGTAGGCTAATGTATGTCAATGGTTTCAGGATCAGCAGTAACATAATGCAGGATTTAGGCTTCCAACTGTAGCTGTAGCTCAATCTCGGGTGCAATGATCACATACCCGCACTGACTGACAGTGAGTAGGCTCATTGAGTTAACGTTACGTTAGCCTACAAGTTATATACAGCTGTCGGCTATATTAGCCATGACTTACTGTTCTTTGTTCAGCTTCAAATGTCAAACAAAGTTTGAAGTTGTTGCACCTCCATCTGTAACTTTCTTACTGCAAGTTGCAATCCATTTTTGGATGACTACAGTGTAGTCTTCATATCCAAAAATAATAATTTTAAGTATCATCTTTCCAAGGGCTCCATCTGAATTCACCCACCGACGTTCCTCTGCACTGCCACGCACAACTTTTTCTCAGCTGGTACAATTTGATTGGCTGCTGTCCGATTCAAACTGTAATCCATTAAATGAAGAGTTGATGCACTGAACACTTTTTTTAATAGCATAGTTTTTATTATTTGGGCTTGGGGAGGGTATCAAGTCAGTTCGAGTCAAAGGCTCAAGTCCAAGATTAGTCACGAGTCATTGGCGTTAAAGTCAATGTCGAGTTGCAAGTCACCATATTTGTGATAGTTCCAAGTCATGTGACTCGAGTCCACACCTCTGGATTCTGGTGACCATTTCTCAATGGAGCAAGTCATGGGTACTTCCTGTCTGAGTTTGTGCTTGTAAACAGGAAGCAAGAGTACGGAATCATGATCTGATTTGCCGAATGGCAGACGAGGGAGTGTCTTGTATGCTTGCTTGTGGGTAGAACAACAGTGGTTTAGGACTTTATCGCCCCTAATTGCGTTGAAGACGTGTTGATGGAAGTTAAGCATCACGTGTCTTATTGACGCAGAGTTAAAATCACCGGCAACCAGAAAAGCAGCCTCTGAATGTAGGTTTTCTTGCTTATTTTATAGCCTTATACAGTTCATTAAGTGCCAGCTTGTTATTTTTCTTGTCCTGAGGTAGAATGTAGACAACAGCCACGATAACAGCTGAAAACTCCCTCGGAGGTAGAAGAGTCGGCATTTGACCATATTCCAAGACGGGTGAACAGTGGGTCGACACTTACACCGCGCTAGAGTTAGCACACCAGTTGGTGTTGATGTAGGAACAAACCCCTCTCCCCTCAATTTCCCTGACTCCACCGTCCTGTCCGCCCTGTGAATGGCGAATCCATTGAGTTGGATAGCCATGGGGGGTATCTTGTCAAAGAGACGGCGGTGTCTCCTCTTGGGGAGCACGGAAATTGGGTCGGAATTTACAGAGAGAGCACAGGGCAGAGTCGACGTTTAAGCCGGAATTGGGGTAAGTAACTGCTGTTCTTGTCAGTTGTGAGAAATTAATAGCGGATACATTTCTTGAAAATAAAGTAAAAATGAACAACAAAATAATCACAAAATAGCAAAGTTGGGTCGGCGCTTGCAAAACGGTGGCCATCCAATACGGCGCCATCAAGAGAGATGGAGGGGGAGGCTGAGTGGAAAATTGCAAGAGCAAGGAGGAGAGAGGCAGAGGGAGATAAAGGGAGGAAGGTATATGTCAGAGAGAAATATGTCTGAGTGTGGCGGTAAGCTGCAGAGGTGAGTCTCCTCATTGCTCCCTTCCCTGCCCACCCCAACCACACACACTCCACCTGACAAGCTGCACTGTCAGAGATAGCATAATGTCTCTCTTACTGGCCGGCAGACACACACACACACACACACGCATGCACGTATGCACGCAAACAGACGCACTGACTGCCTGAGACACCATTTCCCAAGCAACCCTGCATCTATGGAAAACAGCAGGTAATTAATCATCTGAGTTGCTATGGCAATTAATGTAGCATGTTGCCATGGCAACAAAATGTTTGCAATGTTTTTTCTTTGTTATTAATCTACTGTGAACATCACAGGAGAGCTGTGAGTAGTCATGCGTAGTGTCTAGCTGTACATGTATACAGTGCCTTCAGAAAAGATTCATACCCCTTGACTTTTTCCACATTTTGTTGTGTTACAGCCTGAATTTAAAATAGATTACATTGCGATGTTGTGTCACTGGCAGTACTCCATAATGTCAAAGTGGAATTATTATTATTTTTAAATATTTACAAATGAATTAAAAATGAAAAGCTGAAATGTCTTGAGTCAATAAGTATTCAACCCCTTTGTTGTGTCAAGCCCATATAAGTTCAGGAGTGAAAATTTGCTTAACGAGTCACATATTAAGTTGCATGAACTCACTCCGTGTGCAATAATAGTGTTTAACATGAAGAATAAATGAATTCTCTCTTCGTCAAGTAGTGAATTTCAAACACAGATTCAACCACAATGACCAGGGAGGTTGTCACGACTCCTACCGAAGGTGGCTCCCCTTCCTGTTCGGGTGGTGCTCGGCGGTCGTCACCGGCCTACAAGCTGCCACCAATCCCTTTTTCCCTTTTCTGTTGGTTTGGTCTGATTTGTTTCACCTGTTTCTTGTTTAGACTTTTAGTTTGGCTATTTAAGTCGGTAGGCCCGCCTGCTCTTCGTGCGGGCTTGTTAATTCCCACTTTGTATGTGTGGTTGTGCGATCTTGGTTTGGTTCCTGTTTTGGGCATTTGTTTTATGAAGCTCAGTTTCGTTGTATAGACTATTTTGTACTATTTCTGCACCCACTACGCCTAAGATTGTTACAGAGGTTTTGCAATGCCTCGCAAAGAATGGCACCTATATTAAAAAAGCAGACATTGAATATCGCTTTGAGCATTTTGAAGTTATTCATTACATTTTGGATGGTGTATAAATTCATCCAGTCACCACAAAGATACAGGCGTCCTTTTTAACCCAGTTGCCGGAGAGGAAGGAAACCGCTCAGGGATTTCACCATGAGGCCAATGGTGACTTTAAAACAGTTGCAGAGTTTAATGGCTGTGATAGGAGACAACAGGATGGATCAAATATAGTAGTTACTCCAAAATACTAACCTAATTGACCGAGTGAAAAGAAGGAGGAAGCCTGTACAGAATCAACATTTTCCAAAACATGCATCCTGTTTGCAACAAGACACTATAGTAAAACCGCCAAAAAGTTGGCAAAAAAACGTTATGCCCTGAATACAAAGCGTTATATTTGGGGCAAATCCAACACAACACATCACTGACTACAACTCTTCATATTTTCAATCATGGTGGTGGCTGCATCATGTTATGGGTATGCTTGTCATCGGCAAGGACTAGGGAGGTTTTTAGGAAAATATAAATGGAATAGAACTAAGCACAAGCAGGACAATAACCTAAAACACAAGGCCAAATATACACTGGATTTTCTTACTAAGATGACATTGAATGCTCCTGAGTGGAAGAGTTACATTTTTGACTTAAATCGGCTTGAAATCTATGGCAAGACTTATATATGGCTGTCTAGCAATGCGTTTGTGTGAATTGATCTACTTCTAAGCAGACTGTATTTAGCCTCAAGCAAATAAATAGAAAAAACACTCACACACTCACAGGCCCAAATACTGTCTCTCTATGCCTACTTTCCTATTTCTCTCATCCCTCTCTACCAGCCTCCCTCAATCCCAAGATTGGCCAGAGGTCCAGAACCCTGTAGCTACACACACACACACTCACTCACTCACTCACTCACTCACTCACTCACTCACACACAGAAACACAAACAATCCAATTTGAGCCAATCCAAACGTAAACAGGGTCAGCGAGAGAGAGGGAGCCAAGTGAAAAGGGATTGACAGAGAGAACCCTACTTATCTCCCAATTATTCCCTCTATCACCTGTCTCTGTCCAGAGCGTAGTAAACAACAGCCCGCTCTCGGCATCGTCTCTCAGTAATTGGGAAAGTTTAACAAGGGCCAGTTTCCCATTAGAGAAAGGTTGTGGGTCAGAACAGACAGGCAATCTCTCCTCTCTCGTCTCCTCCCCCCTCCACCCCTCATCCCTCTACCACCCTAGCTCACAGAGAGATTGGAAACAGAGGGAACAGAACATCAAAGCAGAGCTAGAGAGGGATGTTGTTTGTTGAGGAAGAGAGCGAATGGACAGCAAATTATATTTGTCTTACAGAGGGAGGAGGATGGAGGTAGGAAGAGGAGAGAGGGAGGAGAGAGGGAGGAGAGGAGAGTTAGGAATAGTACAGCAACTGTAATGGTCAGTTATATAACTGTCAGATTTCAAACTGGGTGGGTGCTTGTAGCTGTCATGAACACACACACACACACACACACACACGCATCTTTCCCTATAGAAATCTGACCATATCTGCAGAAACAGAGGGGAGGTTGAAGGGTACAGAGAAGTGAACCCGTCAAGTCTTCCAGTCTTCTGGTAAGCCAGCCAGTCAGCCAGCCAGCCAGTCAGTCAGTCACTGTGTGTTTGTGTGTTTCTACCTCCAATCCATTAGCCGTAATATGCAGCATCTTATCAGTCCAGTGGGTAAAGGAAGCAGAAATTAACATTACATTAGATAGAGAGCAGACACAAAGCAGCCATGCTGATGATTATCTATAAAGATATATTCTCTAAAAGTAATTCAAAAGCTCTTTCTAATCTGTCTCTAAGTCTGTCCCAGTTGCTGAAGCAGTCTCTGTTTCTCTCTCTCTCTGCCTCTCCTTTTTCTGTGTAAAAGACGAGCTATCATCACAGTGCAAATGTCAACCAGCATCCATTTAAGTTCCATCTAAATGTAATATCTACCTATTTCCCCCCCCAACCCCTCCCACTCATGTGGTTATCCCCCACCTCCAACACACACACACACACACACACACACACACACACACACACACACACACACAGACACACACACACACACACTTAGCCCCTGCGCATTTAACTCAGGAATGCACTTACAGAGCTCATAAAACATGCTCTCTGAGAGCTAGAGTGTGTGTAAGGGCCTCTGGGTCTAACCTTTAAAGCTGTATCCTCTATTACCCCCCCCCCCTGTACTGCTGATCAATAACAGGACAAACACACACACACATACACAGTGATGCATACTTCAAGGTATTCCACAAAATGACTGAAACTTGAAGTGAAACTCTGGGATAGTTCACAGCTGTCCAGCTCTCTTATAACCAGGTGCAAGTCGTTTCTTATTAACCTCTCCCAGGACTACCCCAAAACCAAATGAGGCTGATCACCCTCCATACTCAGATGCTTCTGTAATACCGAACGTAAAGAGAAACTAAACAGGAATAAGCATCATCATCATCATCATCAGTGGAACAGAACAGAGACCCTATCTGTGTGTCCCTATCTGAACCTAGCTATTGTAGCAAGCATTCTAAATAAAAACCTGTTCGGAAGATTCCCGGAAACAGGAGGAAATCAGTAGGAAATCCGGGATCCTCCAAACAGGATTTGTGGAAAAACTGGGATTTATTTGTATTTTTATCTGCAACCCTATTCACAGCTCAAGTCTGTTCACCTGCTTAGGGCCCAAAATGACGACCCGGCGAAAGATACTGGAGACAAAACATTTTTTATTCAGGTGCAGCAATAAAGCATTTTCTTATTATACCCCAGTTTGAACCTACCCGCTGTGGGCACAGACTAGTTTTGATTTGCATTTGGTTGAGTTGTCAACGAACGTGTATTCAACGTGAAATCAACCAAACAAATCGCCATGTCATTGGATTTAGGTTTTAAAAAATCATACAAAATTCCCTTACGCTGACAACTTCTTGAAAACATTTCAACATTGATTCAACGTCATCGCGTAGATTTTTTGGGGGGGTTGAAATGAGGTGGAAACAAAGTTGATTCACCCAGTTTTTGCCCAGTGGGCAGTTGCTTCTACAGCACATCATGCAGCCTGATGTGAACTTAGCTGGCTGCTGTATCTATCCTTCTCTTCTTCAGCCCCTATAGCTGTAGCCGGTCTCTCTTCTTCAGCCCCTATAGCTGTAGCCGTTCTCTCTTCTTCAGCCCCTATAGCTGTAGCCGTTCTCTCTTCTTCAGCCCCTATAGCTGTAGCCGTTCTCTCTTCTTCAGCCCC